>NC_091980.1:176711007-176814045 GCF_044704955.1 Pristiophorus japonicus | reverse complement strand
GTCTCCTCCTCTTCTCTCCCCCGCTCCACGGGAACGAGTGGCTGTCTCCTCCTCCTCTCTCCACGGGAACGAACGGCTGTCTCCTCCTCTTCTCTCCCCCGCTCCACGGGAACGAGCGGCTGTCCCTCCCCCCGCTCCACGGGAACGAGCGGCTGTCTCCTCCCCCCGCTCCACGGGAACGAGCGGCTGTCTCCTCCTCCTCTCTCCACGGAACGAACGGCTGTCTCCTCTCTCCTCCCCCCCCCCCCCCCCCCCCGCTCCACGGGAACAAATGCTGTCTCCTCCTCCCGCTCCACGGGAACGAGCGGCTGTCTCCTCCTCCTCTCTCCACGGGAACGAACGGCTGTCTCCTCTCTCTCTCTCCCCCCCCCCCCCCCGCTCCACGGGAACAAATGCTGTCTCCTCCTCCCGCTCCACGGGAACGAGCGGCTGTCTTCCCCCCCCCCCCCCCCTCCACGGGAATGAACGACTGTCTTCTTCTTCCCCCCTCCTCCCTCTCCACAGGAACGAACGGCTGTCTCTTCCTCATCCTCATCTTCATCTTCTCTCCCGCTCCACGGGAATGACCGACTGTTTCCCCCCCCCCCCCCCCCCGGACCGAACGGCTGTCTCCTCCTCCTATACTAAAGACATCTTGCATGGCTTTGTGTAAATTTGTGGTGCACTGTCCACAAACTAGTGTGACTATCTGTGTGTCTATTCAACTGCTGACAACCCAAGGCTGTGTGTGTCTATTGCATTGACTAAATACGACTGGCACTTTTTTGGTTTTGTAACAGGTATATCAAATGGACGGAACAAGTGTTTCCACATGGTGGAACAGATAGTAATCTCTCGGCTCTATTGGAGAGAAGTTTGAAACTCTTCCTAAATAATGAGCAATACCACAGCGACCTGCGATACCTTGGTCATTGGTTAAAGTTTGTAAGTGTGATTTTGTTAAATAAACGTTGGATACTTGTTACAGTCCCTGCTTTCTATGACTCAGGCCTATTTGTTACCCCAGTAATTAAGTTAGTTAATTAATTCAAGCTAGTTTACAAAATCTAACTGAATTAATGTTTTCTTTTCCTAATTTTCTCCCCTTGCGCCTCCTCTCATGGTGTCAGTGAATTATGCTGGGTTATGATTGAGTGCCATCAATCTGGTACTTTATCTAAGTGACCATTCTTCACATATTTGTCGACACAATAAATACCACTGAGCTATTTTACTCAAGATCAATCCTCGCCAGACTTCCACTTCTCAGTCGTGTCACTATTGGTATCAAGAGTGAGAACCCTGGCACTTATTTACTCTCCCTTAAGCCAATTGTTACCTTTTTCTAAAGTTTTTTTTAAAAAGAAAAGGACTGGATGGATAGTTAAACGCCACAGATAAAATGTTGATATGGGGAGAATGAATGATCAATAATGAGAATTATATACAGTCCTCATAACCTCATTTTGCTGTGGTTTAATTGGTTGAAGTAATGAAATGGTGAAATGCACTCGTGTCTCAGGAAGCACTGCATTGCTTATCTGAACAGTTGGTTCTGTCTTTAATACTCTGCGCAAGGTTGACCGTCCAATACAAAATTGCTAATTTCCTAGTCCTTACAAGCAATGTTAATCCCTTCCAGGTTGACTACTGTACTGATCCACTAGAAATCTTTGACTTCTTAAAGAGCAAAGGAATTGGTGTATCACATGCTACTCTCTACATTGCCTGGGCTGAACGATATGAGCTCCTTGGGAACAGCAAAAAGGCAGAAAATGTCTTGCAAGAAGGGATTCATCTCAAGGCTGAGCCTCCTGAAAAACTGCAGCTCCATCACAGGTAATTTTGTGCTGTTTTATGTCTAATTGGGGCTCAGTGATGATTATTTTTGACTATCTTTTGGGCAGATTTGCTGGCTGAATTATTGAGGGGACAAAATTGCCTATTTTAAAGCTCGGACATTAAATCGAGTATCTGGGAACTGTGGGACTTTTTTTTTCTATTTTGCATGGTGGGGGTGGAGTGGGCAATGAGCCGACTCTTGCCAATTCCTTTCTATGCTTGTGTGTTAGGTGGGTCACACTCTTGCCTGCGAGTCAGAAGGTTGTGGGTTCTAGTCCTTCTCCATAGTCTTGAGCAGAAAATCTAGACTGACACACTACTGAAATACTGGGGGTCAGAGGTGCTGCCTTTTGGACGAGAAGTTAAACCCAGGCTCCATTTTCCCTCATAGGTGGTTGTAAAATATCCCACTGCACCACTCACAGAATGGGGGTGTTCTCCAATATTTGGTCTTGGCCAATATTTATCCCTCAACCAAAACCGCAAACAAATTATCTGACAATTTATTGCTCTTTGTAGGAGCTTGCTGTATGCAGATTGGCTGCTGGGTTTCCTACATTATAACAGTGACTACACTTCAACGGTACTCTATTGGCTGTAAAGTGCTTTGGAATGTCCTGAGGTCATGAAAGGCGTGATATAAATATAAAACTTTCTTTTCTCTTTCTGATTCTGTTGTTCAGCATTAAGTCCCTTCATTCCATGTAATGAGAGAACTTCCTTGTGTTGGGAAAGTTGAGAATGTCCGCCCCTTCCTGTCGCTTTAGCTGTTGAGATTAAGGATGGGGCAACAGTATTTAATATGCAGGTATATTGGGCAGGAGACCAGTCTGTGCTGACTCAAAGCCAGATTGACATAGAAGTGGAAGGGAAGAAACTGCCTGCTCTTCAGGTGACGTCCATCCTGGAGATGACTCTCTTTCCCACCTGGCATTGGTATCAAGCATCCAGGACTGTTTAAGATGGCTTCCTCTGCACTCTCCCAGCAACATGCCTTAGAACTTCACCCTAGTAAAATGGCCACTCTCCACACCAGTGATCTGTGTAGGATCTGACTGATCATTTAGTGTCATTGTCAGCAATTTTGCACTGTGGATTTGTGCTCACTTGTGTTCAATTGAGATGACTTCAGACTAATTTCATGTGTGTTTTGGATACTCACCTGGGTCTGCAAGCAAAACAACATATTGTAACCTACATAGTCCTGTTTGCTCCTGTCTTTAATCAGGTAGTGAGGAATGACTCCTATCAACAAAGGCTAGACCTGAAAAGTTGTCTAATTCCTGAGCTCATGATTTATTTTGGTAAATCAGTTTGTCCTTTGTGCCCTATACTGACGATGATCTGTGCTCCCCAGAATATGCATGGATCTGAGCATACCCAATTAATCTCCTAACTTCCTGTAAAGCATCGTTGTCTATTAGGCTGAGTATTTTGTGGGTTTTAAGGCAATTGGTTCTGATGTTCACTTAATTCTGCTGGCTTTTAGGAGCCGCCTTGCTTTCTGAAAGATTGATCAATCATCTTCTATCAAGTTAATGGGTACAGGATTAGCCTTGATTTTCCAAGTGACCAGGTTGGTATTTTACCCTAAAGAACAGGATGAGTAAGATATATTCATGCCTATTTAGTAGATGGCTTGGCATTGGGTTCTCTGTCAATTCAGTAAATCTGTATCTTTCACTGATGCATTTCTTCAATTCTGGCTTCATTGGGTCAGATCTCTTCCCTCTCCTGCCTTGCATTGTATAGTGTGGATGCCTTTGTTCTGCATGTTTGCTGCAGTGGGCATCATATTCATAGGTGGTCCCTCGAACGAGGATGACTTGCTTCCACGAGAGTTCACAGATGTTTCAATGAAGGACCCAATGTTCCAGTCCTGAACTCCAATTGAGGGGGTGGAAAATGCCTGTGCGTGAATTTTTTTAACACGTGGTGACCATTGCACATCAGCCACGACACGGGCTTGACAGAGCTAAGCCTTTATCCAGTGGCAAGGATTAATCAGGACGACTGGAGATCTGCTCTGCTGCATGGACCTAGTGCGTACACATATCGCAGTGTGGGCAGGTCCGTGCTGCCCCTGGGCCCCATACCCTCATTCGTCGCACCTCTGCCACAATGTTCCAGGGCCCGGTGCTCCAGCTCTAGTTATAGCCCTGACCTACGGTGGTGTTCTCACACAGGTCGGGGCGGCCCATGATGTTCCAGGGCCTGGTGCTCCAGCTCTAGCTTATAGCCCTGACCTGCGGTGGTGTTCTCACACAGTTCCGGGTGACCCAGGATATTGGATCTATATAAAAGCTGTGCCAAGCATGTGCTTATTCTGTAACCTACTATTGGGATTTTCCTCAACGTGCTTGTATATTGGATGTCATTTTGTCAATACCCTTCACGAAGGGTTAAAATAGTATGGCATGTAAAAGGCAAATCTCATGTTTGGGATTGTGTTTAGCTCAATGAAGGGTTTTGTAACATCTATCCTATGCCCTGCCTGGATGTCATTTTGCTGCTGATGTGAAGTTCCTCATTGTTGTCCCTCAATTGTGTCCAAACATGTAAAATCTAACAACAAACTCAGCATTCCTCTTGTACTCTACATGGAAACTGTCTGTCTGGAATGGACAACTGGATGAGTGTATTTCCAGCTTTTAGGACTGGGTGGGCTGCTGTTTGCTAGATGTCCATTGGTTTTGGACTTGCCTCTCCTAGTTTAATATCAGTTTGTACAGAATATTTTACAACGACCGAACCATGTGCAAGCTTTAAGATGAAGTGCAGACTAGACTTTATTGCCACGTTGAATTAGATTTTGCATCATCAAAAGTTGTCCTGAGAGTTCATGACTGACCAATGCACTAAGGCTGAAATTCCATAGATGGTCAGAGCTGAATTAGCAGATCCCTGGCTGGGTGGCAGTAGGATTCATTGGCATTTGTGGACTAAACTGGGACAGAGGGTAGGAATCTCCTGCTCAGGATAAAATATTGGTGAATGTGGTGATGGATTGTATTCTGCTATGATGCACCTTTGCCGAGTGACTGCCCTAACTCATGAAGAGTAGTCATTTGGTTTGGGTACTATATACCAGCATGAGTTGGTGCTTTTTAGGAGAAAGTTGTGGGGAGATTTTGCATAACTGAAACTTGGTCGTACTCACATTTTTTTGCCACCTTCTATTAGTCTAGCCTGCTCGAGCTAATTGAACTTGTTCTAGGACATCTGTTGGCTACACAATCTGGATCTGATCAGCAAATTGCAAATAGCCATGCATTAAAGTATAGAATGTACTCATTTTCTGCTGCTTGCTTTGAATAATCAAGCCTCGCCCAAAGAGCCAGGCAGCTGCCAATCTGGTCAATGACCATAAATACCCTTTAATTGACCACAGTATGCCATTTAGACTAATTTCCCAAGCATAGGTATATGGTCTGGAACATATGGGATATCAGCTGGTGCATCTTTCTCACATTCTGACTGCACTGAAAGGAACAGTTTGAGTGTGTTCATCAAAGGCCATTTGCTGTAATTGATGCTTTATCTTGTCTTTTTCCTCAGGCATTTTCAATCCCGAGTATTTAAGCAAGTTGTAGAGTCCATAGCTGAAGGAACAAATGAAGTCTTCGTTCCTGAGCCAGTTCAACCACAAAGATCTACTCTTGGAGATCTGAAACATGGTGGAAAAAAGAGAGCCCTGGCACCGGTCAACCGGGTTGGCAGTTCTGTGAGATGTAAGGCTGTTTCCCACTCTATGATATAATGAATAGAACTCAACACCACTTTTGTTTTATGAATCTCCTGTTGTTGTCGCATCTCCTCCCCTTTATAGGATCACTGTGGGGAAGAAAATAAGGGGTGGGGTCAAAGTTGATCTCAGATCTTTCAACAATGCATCTTTCAACAATGCATCTTTCGAGCTGGTCGCTAGACGTGATGGGCAGCTTGGAAGTAACTAAATTGTTTTGGCCTCTCATGTCACTGTACCTGAGAGCTGTAAATCAGTGTAAAATTTAATCACCACTTTTCTCTCTCCTTTTTGTCTGCCCCTGCCCCCTTACCCACTCCTGATCTGCTGGGATATATTTGAGTGCTGGAGAAACTATTTTCCATTGCATGTAAGCCTAATGCAGGAAAGTTGAGTTGATTATGAAGGGAAATTGTGCTGGTGGAGAACTTAAATTGGAGTTGTGCATGGACGAATTAACTTTTTTTTGGTTTTAGCACAAAGCCAAGGACTTGGACGGCATGTGGCACCCGCTCAGGAACAGTGTGGCACTTTTGAAGTGTTCAATGAAAATCGATTGCACAACCAGTCTGCAGACCAACCGAGATCAACAGAGCGGCAGTGGTCTGCACTTCCTTCGACTTCTGCTAAAGAAAATGAAATCAAACCAGGACCCTGGAATACATTAGGGGTATGTGTCAATGGAGTCGGGAGAGATTGTGGCTGTAGGAGTTTTGAACTGGTACCCGCTTCATGTCACCTTGGCTCAGTAGTAGCATTCTGGCATCCTAGTCAGAAGGTTGAATTGAAGTCTCACTCCAGGGCTTTGAATGAAAAATGTTGGTTAACATTTCAGTGCAGTACTGAGGGAGTGCTGCATTGTCTTTTGGATGAGACATTAAACCGACACCCCATCTGCCTATTCAGATCAATGGTACACTGAAATAAAACACCCATGGCACTTAATTGAAGAATAACAGAGTTCACTCTTAACAGCCATCATGTAACTCTCAACCAACCCCATCAAAACTAATTCGTCATTCATCTAATTTGCTGATTTATAGAACTTTGCTGAGTGCAAATCGGTTGCTGTGTTTGCCTACATAACATAATACACTTCTAAAATATTTCATTGCGACATTTTGAGGATAAAAGGCATTATAATAAAGTCTGTCTGTCTTGTTTCTTGCCAATCTACAGTTGACTTACTTACTTGGTGAAACTGGAGGCAAATTTGAGTCAATAAATATGATTTGGTGAATGTGACCCACCTTGATCTCCAAACGTCAACGAAACAAACGTGTCTTTGCGATATAGCCAGGAGCAAAATCAAAACTTGGTAGAGATGGGCTGAGGCTCTCCTCCACCTCCCCCGTTCAGGTGGTGAACTTCTCTTGCCAGTAAGGAAATTGTAGTTAATGGTTAACATTTTATTTAAAGCCACTGAACACGTGAAAGTGACTGCTGCTTGCATATGTAGTTATTTTAGTTATTTTTTTCAAATTCTTGTTTTCTTTTGGAATATTTGTCAGAATTTTAACATGAAGAGCATCACTTGAAAGGAGGTGAATTTTGTCCCTCACTGTTTTCCATAGGAGTGATTAGTTTATGTCAAGGACCCCAAAAAAAAGCCCCTCCAGTATTTCAACACTCAAAGCCCACTATCTAACTCACTTTGATCTCTCCAGCTTGATTCCACTACCTTGCTTGATAGGTCATTGCAAATGTTTGTTTATTCCATTGTGAGAACTTCTCTGATAAATTTTCTTTTCACCAATTTGTGACCTGTTTCCCCAGGCGTGATTGACCTCTGAAGATTTGCGCTTCAGTGTTCTGTTTTTTTATATTTTTAAAATTTATTTTCTGCATTGATTCAATCAAATTTGAGCCTACTGTATTTCACGGGACCTTCCCTTTCACAGTTAATTGTATTCCCTTCATCACCTGTTTCTCTCCCTCGCCTAGCGCACCCTCGGTATCTCGGTATTCATTACTTCGAATTTGTCAGTGTTAAATTTCATTTGGTATTTATCTACTTAATTGCACAACTGATGTGAATCCTTCTTTAAAACATTTTTAAAAAGACTTTCATTTATCTAGTGCCTTTCGCGACCTCCGGTTATCCCAAAACGCATTACAGCCAATGAAGTGCTTTTGAAGTATGGTCACTATTGTAATGTAGGAAACATGGCAGCAAATTTACATACAGCAAGGTCCCACAAACGGCAATGTGATGATGACCGGATCATCTGTTTTTTTTTGTAATGTTGATCGAAGGATAAATATTGGCAAGAATACTGAGGATAACTTCCCTGCTCTTCTTTGAAATAGTGCCATGGGATCTTTTATGTCCAACTGAGAGCAAACTGGCCTCAGTTTAACATCTTATCGAAAAGACAGCACCTCTAACAGTGCAGTGCTCCCTCAGTATTGCACTGGGAGTGTCAATCTAGATCTTTGCGCTCAAGTCTCTGGAGTGGGACTTGAACCCACAAGCTTTTGACTCTGGCAAGAGTGCTATCAACTGAGCTATGGCTAACACTCAATTTGTATTTTATTCTTGTAGTGTCACCTGAAGTATTTACCATAAAAATGCCTTGGATATAGAAACTGAGGAAATTGTGACACATCGAAGCGCTCTCTTTCTCACTATTTTGGGGAAGACTAATCTAAGCTGCCCTGATGAGGCTTGTGTTGATGTTCTACTTCAGTACTTGATTTCTTTTTCCTTGATGTGTAATGCAGGTAGAGCGTCTGAAATCTGGAAACCTCGGGACTGAGGACGTTCTGTATTTTGGAACGTCTTTCCGATGTCCTGAATCTGGAAACGCCTGGGCCGATGTGGGGGGGGGGGGGGTGAGGTGCTGGTAGCCAAGTGGGAGGTGGTCGGGCCTGCTGAGCGGGAGTTGGGGGGGGGGGGGGGTCCGGATTCAGGACAATCCTGCCGCGGATTGGCCCGGTTCCTGGATTCCAGAACATTCTGAATTCTGGAACTCCAGATTTCGGATGTTCCATCTGTAATTAGTTGTGTTGGAGGTGACCAATTTTATCTTCAGTTTTTCCTCTGCGACCCAAAGGATAAAATTCTAAATGGGAATTGCATAATTATCCAGTGACTATCTAGTTTAATGGTTGTCGTTTGGCCCTTCGAGTCTGCTGTACCGTTCAATAAGATCATGGCTGATCTACCTCAACTCGACTTTCCTGCCCTATCCCCATATCCCTTGATTCCCTTAGAATCCAAACATAGAAAATAGGTGCAGGAGTAGGACATTCGGCTCTTCCAGCCTGCACCGCCATTCAATGAGATCATGGCTGAACATGCAACTGCAGTACCCCATTCCTGTTTTCTCGCCATACCCCTTGATCCCCCTAGTAGTAAGGACTACATCTAACTCCTTTCTGAATATATTTAGTGAATTGGCCTCAACAACTTTGTGGTAGAGAATTTCACAGGTTCACCACTCTCTGGGTGAAGAAGTTTCTCCTCATCTCGGTCCTAATGGCTTACCCCTTATCCTTAGACTGTGACCCCCTGGTTCTGGACTTCCCCAACATTGGGAACATTCTTCCTGCATCTAACCTGTCTAAACCCATCAGAATTTTAAACATTTCTGAGATTCCCTCATTCTTCTGAACTCCAGTGAATACAAGCCCAGTTGATCCAATCTTTCTTGGTATGTCAGTCCCGCCATCCAGGGAATCAGTATGGTGAACCTTCGCTGCACTCCCTCAATAGCAAGAATGTCCTTCCTCAAGTTAGGAGACCAGAACTGTACACAATACTCCAGGTGTGGCCTCATCAAGGCCCTGTACAACTGCAGTAACACCTCCCTGCCCCTGTACTCCAATCCCCTCGCTATGAAGGTCAACATGCCATTTGCCGCCTTAACCGCCTGCTGTACTTGCATGCCAACCTTCAATGACTGATGTACCATGACACCCAGGTCTCGTTGCACCTCCCCTTTTCCTAATCTGTCACCATTCAGATAATAGTCTGTCTCTGTTTTTACAACCAAAGTGGATAACATCACATTTATCCACATTATACTTCATCTGCCATGCGTTTGCCTACTCACCTAACCTATCCAAGTCACTCTGCAGCCTCATAGCATCCTCCTCGCAGCTCACACTGCCACCCAACTTAGTGTCATCCGCAAATTTGGAGATACTACATTTAATCCCCTCGTCTAAATCATTAATGTACAATGTAAACAGCTGGGGCCCCAGCACAGAACCTTGCGGTACCCCACTAGTCACTGCCTGCCATTCTGAAAAGTCCCCATTTACTCCTACTCTTTGCTTCCTGTCTGCCAACCAGTTCTCAATCCACGTCAGCACACTACCCCCAATCCCATGTGCTTTAACTTTGCACATTAATCTCTTGTGTGGGACCTTGTCGAAAGCCTTCTGAAAGTCCAAATATACCACATCAACTGGTTCCCCCTTGTCCACTCTACTGGAAACATCCTCAAAAAATTCCAGAAGATTTGTCAAGCATGATTTCCCTTTCACAAATCCATGCTGACTTGGACCTATCATGTCACCTCTTTCCAAATGTGCTGCTATGACATCCTTAATAATTGATTCCATCATTTTACCCACTACTGAGGTCAGGCTGACCGGTCTATAATTCCCTGTTTTCTCTCCCTCCTTTTTTTAAAAAAGTGGGGTTACATTGGCTACCCTCCACTT
Organism: Pristiophorus japonicus; assembly: GCF_044704955.1. NCBI lineage: Eukaryota > Metazoa > Chordata > Chondrichthyes > Pristiophoridae > Pristiophorus > Pristiophorus japonicus. The sequence goes on along the minus strand of NC_091980.1, from coordinate 176,803,805 downwards.
GATAGATGCAGAGTCAATGGACTGTTGGAAAATGACTGTCAATGCATCCACTATTTCCAAGGCCACCTCCTTAAGTACTCTGGGATGCAGTCCATCAGGCCCTGGGGATTTATCGGCCTTCAATTCCATCAATTTCCCCAACACAATTTCCCGACTAATAAGGATTTCCCTCAGTTCCTCCTCCTCCTTACTGGACCCTCTGACCCCTTTTATATCCGGAAGGTTGTTTGTGTCCTCCTTAGTGAATACCGGACCAAAGTACTTGTTCAATTGGTCTGCCATTTCTTTGTTCCCCGTTATGACTTCCCCTGATTCTGACTGCAGGAGACCTACGTTTGTCTTTACTAACCTTTTTCTCTTTACATATCTATAGAAGCTTTTGCAATCCGTCTTAATGTTCCCTGCAAGCTTCCCCTCGTACTCTATTTTCCCTGCCCTAATCAAACCCTTTGTCCTCCTCTGCTGAGTTCTAAATTTTTCCCAGTCCCTGGGTTTGTTGCTATTTCTGGCCAATTTGTATGCCACTTCCTTGGCTTTAATACTATCTCTAATTTCCCTTCATAGCCACGGTTGAGCCACCTTCCCTTTTTTATTTTTACGCCAGACAGGGATGTACAAGTGTTGTAGTTCATCCATGCGGTCTCTAAATGTCTGCCATTGCCCATCCACTGTCAACCCCTTAAGTATCATTCACCAATCTATCCTAGCCAATTCACGCCTCATGCCTTCAAAGTTACCCTTCTTTAAGTTCTGGACCATGGTCTCTGAATTAACTGTTTCCTTCTCCATCCTAATGTAGAATTCCACCATATTATGGTCACTCTTCCCCCAAGGGGCCTCGCACAACGAGATTGCTAATTAATCCTCTCTCATTACACAACACCCAGTTAAGATGGCCTCCCCCCTAGTTGGTTCCTCGACATATTGGTCTTGAAAACCATCCCTTATGCACTCCAGGAAATCCTCCTCCACCGTATTGTTTCCAGTTTGGTTAGCCCAATCTATATGCATATTAAAGTCACCCATTATAACTGCTGCACCTTTATTGCATGCACCCCTAATTTCCTGTTTGATGCCCTCCCCAACATCACTACTACTGTTTGGAGGTCTGTACCCAACTCCCACTAGTGTTTTCTGCCCTTTGGAATTCCGTAGCTCCACCCATACCGATTCCACATCATCTAAGCTAATGTCTTTCCTTACAATTGCATTAATTTCCTCTTTAACCAGCAACGCCACCCTGCCTCCTTTTCCTTTCTGTCTATCTTTTTCCTAAATGTTGAATACCCTTGGATGTTGAGTTCCCAGCCTTGGTCACCCTGGAGCCATGTCTCCGTGATGCCAACCACATCGTATCTGTTAACTGCTATCTGCACAGTTAATTCGTCCACCTTATTCCGAATACTCCTCTCATTGAGGCACAGAGCTTTCAGGCTTGCCTTTATAATACACTTTGACCCTTTAGAATTTTGCTGTAAAGTGGCCCTTTTTGTTTTTTGCCTTGGGTTTCTCTGCCCTCTCCTTTTACTCATCTCCTTTCTGTCTTTTGCTTCTGTCTCCCTGCATTGGTTCCCATCCCCCTGCCATATTAGTTCAACTCCTATTGATTGCTGTTGAATGTGCTCAGCGACTGAGCATCCACATCCCTCTGTGGTAGAGAATTCCAAGTCTTCACAGCTCTTTTCTTAGTCCTGACCCCTTATTCGGAGACTGTGGCTCAGAGTTCTCAACTCCCCAGCCAATGGGAACAGCCGCCAAGCATTTAACCTGTCAAGCCCCTTAAGAATTTTATGTTTCAATTACATTATCTCATTATTCTAAGCTCTAGGGAATATAGGTATAGTCTACTCAATTTCTCCTCCTACAACAATCCCCTCATCCCAGGAATCAGTCTAGTGAACCTTTGTTGCACTCCTCTAAGGCAAGTGTATCCTTCCTTGGGTAAGGAGACCAAAACTGTACACAGTATTCCAGGTGTGGTCTCGCCAAGGCCCTATATAATTGCAGTAAGACTTCTTTACTTCTGTACTCCAATCCTTTGTAATAAAGGCTAACATGCTGTATGCCTTCCTAATAGCTTGCTGCACCTGCATGTTAACTTTGTGACTTGTGTACAAGGATACCCAGATCCCTCTGAATAACAACATTTCCTCATGTCTCATCTTTTATTTTAAAAAAAATTAAAATTCTACTTTTGTATTTTTCCTACCAAAATGGATAACTTCTTTTATATTTCATCTGCCATGTTCTTGACAACTCACTTAACCTGTTGCTATTGCTTTATTATGTCCTCACAGCTTATACAGTCCCCTCATCCAAATCATTAATATAAATTGTAAATAGCTGAGGCCCCAGCACTGATCCGTGCGGTGCTCCACTAGTTATAGCCCACCAACCTGAGAATCACCTGTTTATTTCTACTCTGTTAACCAATCCTCAATCCATACTAGTATATTAACCCCAATCCCATGAGCCCTAATTTTGTGTAATAACCTTTATCCAATGCACCATGTCCATTTGAGCAGAAAATTGCATCCATTATGCAAAGACTAATCGCTGATGATGGATTGAAACCAGTGATTTATATTGCTTTGAGGATAAATCGAACCTGCTCAAACTGCATACATGTCTAGTGGTTTTGTATATTTTTTCTTTTTTTATTGCGTAAAATAAAAAAGAAAATTGGATTTTATGATGTGTACACAATTTGTTATGCTGTCACTTGCCAAATTGCGTATTTCTTTAATAGCTTGCAAAATATTAGTTTACAGGTAAATGGCTTTGCTGCAGTTGTGGGGCACCTTATCGAATGCTTTTTGAAAAGCCAAGTACACTACTGTCACTGGTTTACCCCTTATCTATCCTGCTAGTTACAACCTCAAAAACTCACATTTGTCAAATAGTATTCCCCTTTCATAAATCGATTTTGACACTGTCCAATCATATGATTTTCCAAGTGCCCTGTTACCACGACCCTAATAGATTCTAACATTTTCCCTATTGTTGATGTCAGACTAATTTGCCTATAGTTCTGTTTTTTCCTCTGTTCTTGAATAGCAGGGATATGTTTGCTACCTTCCAATCCACAGGGACCATTCTAAAATCTAGGCAATTCTAGAAGATCAAAAACCAATGAATCCACTGTCTCTGTAGCCACCTCTTTAAAAACCCTAGGATGTTGGCCTTCAGGTCCAGGGGATTTATCAGCTTTTAGTCCCATTAATTTCTCAGTACTACTTCTTTACTAATATTAATTTCTTTAAGTACTTCTTTATCACTAGACCCTTTGTTCCCCACTATTTCTGGAATGTTTTTTGCGTCATCTTCCGTGAAGGCAGATATAGTATTTATTTGCCTGGTTTAGGTGGAGCCCGTCCCAACAAAATAGCTACCTTTTTTTTTCCCCCCCCCCCCCCGAACTGGTGCCAGTGCCCCATGATTCAAAACGCCTGCCACCCACACCACTCTTTCAGCCACGCATTTAACCTTCTAATCTATTTGTCTCTGTCAACAGAGTTCTCCAGCTGTGAGATGATCTTAACTCTGGTACAAGGCAGGCAACACAACCTTCAGAAATCTTGGTCTCGGCTGCAAAGATCAGTACCTATCCTCCTGACTATACTGTCGCCTACCATTACCACATTCCTTTTCGATCCCCGCCCTCTCCCCTACTTGAATGGCCTCCTGTACCATGCTGCTGTGGTCAGTTTGCTCATCCATCCTGCAGATTTTGCACTCATCCATACAGGCAGCAAGAACCGAATATCTGTTGGATAAGGACAAAGGTAATGGCTCCTCCAGCACTACACCTAGGTTCCCCTTACCTGCCTGGCTCTGTCGTGCCCTCTTGTCCCTGACTACTAACTAGATCTGTACCACTACCTAACCTGCCTCCTGGAAGAGTGTCCAGGTAACTACCCTTACCACCCCTCCAATGCCCTGAAAACTCCAGCTGAACAATTCCAGAGCTGAAGTTTCTTAAGATGAAGGCACTTGCTGCAGTGGTGGTTGTCCAGGATTGCGATGCTCTCCACAAATTCCCATGTGCTGTAGTTGCAGCACACGCCACTTCCACTGCCATCCCTCTATAATCTTGTTTGTTTAAATTTATTTGATCAGTTTTTAGTTTTTTAACTAATTACTTGATCTAGTTTGTTATTTACCTGTAACTTCCTCCCGCTGGCCCTCCTTGTGCTGTGACGTCACTTTGTGATTTTTCTCTCTACCACTCACAGACTGTCTTTTTCTCCAGCTCTGTTCTCGGCCTTGCCCTTTTCTAGTACTCCGCTCCAATAGATGTATTCCACCTTTTGTTATCTTGGAAGCTTTAAATATGACCAGAAAAGTATCCGCTTACTCCGAAGGTATAAACAATATCTTATTCAGATATCTCAGCGATGTACATTGTGAGGCTAGGGTGTATCATGGTTGATGTATGATCTTTCTGTTTGGGTAATAAACTCTAGTGTTGGAAATGTATGGAGTCAATCCTATTGAGACTATTGTCTTCCTATCAGGAGTGAGTCTGTTGAACTTTTCTCCTATGAGGACCTGTTTCACTGTGATCTGTCCTCTTTCCTCCCATGAATTATTAGAGCTATTTGTCAACAATGCTATTTGCTATAAAAAAAAGTCGCAATACTATTATAAAGCACTTGTCACTCCGAAACCATCTTGTGCAATGTTACTCAGTTTACTGAAATATTCAGTTTATCAAGTTCTGTTTTGTTCCTTCCCTTCTACCAGATACCTCGGCGTTCCAACGTACATACAGTTCCCTTTTCTGCAGCCTTGCCGGCCAGCAAACCTGACTTTAAGCTTTACGAGGAAGAATCTGCTCATGTAGAGACTACGTATGTTTAAAACTAGTGAACGCCGCTTAAGATTGGTATTCCTCTTGTGACATGGTTTACACACACCTCCATAAGTATGGCTTCGATAAGAAACATAGCACTGTCGGTATAGGGAGGGGGATGCTCTTTTGAGGCAGAGCATAGGTAATTGGACTCTGTAGCTGGCTATACTGTCTTGATCTAGGAGCACGCCATCTTCAACTGGGGGGCGAAAATTGCAAGATCCTGACCATTTCCTGATCATTTATTTCCCTTTTCAGCTCGTTACTTCAAATTTATTTTATTTAAGAAATGTTTGGGTAAAGGTCAACCACTGTTTTCTTAATTGGAAATTCGATTTTAAAAGACATTGGCCACAAACAGAATTTTTTTTAAAACCTTCAATATTTTTCCAATCTTGAATTGCTTTTCACCCTGTTGCTTTGAGTGCAAGTACAGCAGAATGTTAGGTCAAATCTTCATCTGCACAAAAGAATAAACTGTTTAATTCTGAACCATGATGATCTACTCTTAAGTGGAGTGCCAGAACTGTTTGCTACTGGGTCCAATCTTAAGCAGCTATGATATTCCTTTTTTCAAGTGACTGGATTTAAAAAAAAAAAAATGTATTGCTTGTAAAGAGCAAGCCTCTGACTGTTGGAATTTATAGGATAGGAGTTTGTTTGGTGTTAATTCTGCAGTGTTTCTCTTGTACTTTGCCCAGGTGCCCCATTTTCCATCTGTGATCCTTGATAGCGAGTGTTGGCAAGGTTATATGACCACCAAGAACACTGCCCGTTCTTTTCTTGCTCACAAAGGCACACTTTCCAGCTGATTACTGAATAGGGATCAGAACTGGGAACCCTGGCTGGCCTATTCTTGCTTCTCTAGCCTAAAGATAGAGCAGCAAATTGTAGCGCACCCCATCTGCTGTCCTGTGTGGAAATCGGCCAAGTCAGCAATAACTTGAGATTCAAACCATGGACGTTCTGCTTTGTGTAATGTAGCATTAAACTGGGCAGTGAAGATTATTCGCTGGACCACTTGAGGACGATGCTGTCACCTTTTTTAAATCTCTCGAACCGCAAGCCTTTCTTACGAGCTGACTGATCATCTTGTACTTGACCGATGTATCAAGCCACAAGCATTCTCCATCATGCTACTCCAGGAGTTAACAATTTGATGATAATCTTTCCCATTTTCGTGAGTGTTCTATTTTGATTTTAACTTCACTGGGCTATGTAACCGTTCCCTCTTGGATACAAAATACTGCCTGACAACTGGATTCCAACTACTTGGCTGGTTTAGATTTAATCAGATGGCATGGAATTCATGTGCTACTGTGGGTTATAGAAATATCTGCTTGTATTGTATACTAAAGAGCATGTGTAAACAAGAACATGGTGTTAAAAGGAACATCCTAGAGACAGTTATTTTAAAAATCATGGCATTCCCTCACTGGGTTGTAATCCAAATTTAGGGCTAATATTTGCATTGGTCTATTTACAGGACACCTCGTAAGATTGAGCCCTTGTTCACCCCAGTGTTGAGTACTCGTAAACCCAGGGAAGAGGTGAATCCATTGGCCAGGGTGCAGGTACAAAACTGCAAAGAAGAAAAGAAGGAAGTGTCCATGTATTCAAAAGACAAGATCTACGCTGGACTGGGCGAGTTTTCTTTTGAGGAACTCCGAGCGGAGGCATTCAAAAAGAAATATAAAGCTAGTATCAAAGGTATTGATGTTTTGTACGGTCTTAATTGTCAATTTTCTGAACACTTGAAAGAAAGAACTTGCTTTAATATAGTGGCTTTCTTGACCTTTGGACTTCCCAAAGCGCTTTACAGCTAATAAAGTACTTTTTAAAGTTTGGTCATTGTTCTATTATAGGAAAACACTACAGCCAATTTGTGCACAGCAAGGTCTCCCAAAACAGCAATAAGATCAATGATAAAATAATATTTTGGTTGAGGAATAAATATTGGTGAAAACTAGTGCCACGAGAGCTTTTGCTGAGGGCATGTGTTTAACGTTTCATCTGAAAGGCAGTACCTCTGACAGTGCAGCACTCCCTCAGTACTGCACTGAAGAATTGGCCTACATTTTGTGCTCAATGCTAGAGTGGGGCTTCAACCCACTACCTGTTGACTTGGGCAAGAGTGCTACCACTGAGCTATGGTTGATACCAGGAGGTAAATGGAAACCTTATACTTCAACATTGATAATGAATTGTTGAACATGTGGATGTTAACCTAAACAAGAATTAACTTGCTGCAAAGTTGTGAAACCATAAATATCCTGTGAATGCAATTATTTTCTTAGTAGAGGGAGATGATGATCTGCCTTCTGATCTTGGGGTTAGAATATGTCACTGAGTAGAATCATCATTTGATCATATGGAGCAGGGAACCATGTTTGCAGTAGGGCATTTGATCTAATCATCAGATACTATTTCAATAAGTGGAGACGGTGCTTTCCATGAGCATGTCCTTTTATTGTTTGGTAACATTTGTCCAATCTTTGTTTTGTATACTGCAGGGAAACATTTGGATAAGCACATGTAGAGTACACTGGAAAATCAATCCATCTTTATAGTGTTTGACCATTCCAGGCTCATGCTTATCTACATTGGGGAGACCAAGTGTAGATTGGCTTTTGCAGAGTCCACAAGTGTGACCTTGAGCTTCCGGTCGTCTGTCACTTTAATTCTCCACTCCATTCCCACTCTGACCTCTCCGTCCTCGCTCTCCTGCACTGTTCCAACGAAGCTCAACGCAATCTCGAGGAACAGTATCTCATCTTTTGATTAGGCACTTTACAGCCTTCTGGACTCGACATTGAGTTCAACAATTTCAGAGCGTAACCGCTGCCAATCTTTGGCTCCCTTTCTCTACGCCCCCCCCCCCCCCCCCCCCCCCCCCTCCCTGAGCCGGTTTCTTGTTTTTTTCTCTCCTTGTCTCTAATGGCAGCTGATCATTATCCTGCCATTCACACCCTATCTCGACCAATGTTTTTCTAACTCCTGGCATTGTCATTTCAATTTGGCCCATCATCCCTTTTGTGTGTCTAATCTCTCCTGTCTTCCACCCTATCACAGACCTTTCCTTTTGTTCTTCCCTCCACCCTTTCAGTGCTTAAGAATGTGCTCTTTCCGAACACCCTCCAGTTCTAAAAGGGTCATCGACCTGAAACGTTAACTCTGCTTTCTCTCCACAGATGCTGCCTGACTCGCTGAGATTTCCAGCATTTTCTGTTTTTAATTCCAGAATCTGCAGTATTTTGCTTTTGTATCCATGCTTATCTATGTTCAAATCTCTACAGAACATAATGTAACTCAATGTAATCCATTTACGAAAGGATTTCACCCTTGGACATTGTTGTTCCTCAGCCTGGCCATTTTAACTTCAGTTCTATCACCATGGGGACAAAATAGTGGCGAATATAATTTGCCAGCTGGATGTCGAGAATAGTTATATCATATAATATAGCATTCTTCAAGTCTGTTCTATTCACTTTTCCTTTTCAACACTTTTATTTAAAAAAAAATATTTACTAAAAATGATGTTGCTGCCCCATCTGTCACTATCTCCCACCATTTTTATTTTGCTGACTGGGTCCCTTTGTTAATGAAAGATTTTTGTTGAGTAATTTAACTGGTAAGACCATCTTCACTTAACTTTTTGGTGACCAATAAGTGTTTTTAGGTGTAACTTGCTTAAAGCAAGGCAAAACTACAATCTGTCCCAATGGTATACCTCAACCCCAGAAGGATGATCCTCCTATGCTTCCCTCCCTCCCCCACACCCCCAACCAGCCAATTACCAACATGACTTCTGATTTCCTACACCAGCCATTGTGCAGCATCTGAGTAAGGCAGCATAGTGGCAATTTTCTGTTGAGCCGCAGCACGCAATTGGAAGTGGGCACCCAACTCCTTTTACATTGGGTCCCACATAGATGATTTTTTTCCCTTTTGGGATATGCTGGATTTGCGCATACATCTGTGATGGGATGTTGTACTAACCTGGTCTCACGTTTTAACATTATTAGTGGTGTGACCTCAAAGTTGTTACAAAACCTTAGCGCTGGCAAGAGGACAGTTATGACTATCTTGCATGTGTATAGAACAGGATCAGAAGTTGTTGAAGTTAAAGCAGGAAAAGGAGGAGATCGAGCAATTAATCCACATGGCAGAAATGAGAATTAATAAGCACAAAGAACACAGCCAACTAGAAGCACAACAGGTTAGTGTACTGTTTAGTTGTAGTGACACTACTTGATTTTTTTCTTGAGATTCCTACTATGGAAAATGTAGAAAATTAACAAGATTGCCTAAGTATGTCCAATTTAAAGATTGACCTAACTTTCATCCAATACTCCTATCCCATTTATGTAATACATGGACTGGCAGAAAGCATTGCATCTTTGGGTCATGTTTGTATTTAAATGCCACCTTGTCAAGTTAGGTTTCAGCACTTTGCAATGACTTTTTGAAGTGTAGTGGCAATTATGTAGGCTGATGTGGCAACTATACTGCTGCAGCAACCTCCCACAAATGACAGTGAGATGCATAAATGTTGGCCTAGAAAAGTAACACAACAGTATCAAAAAATCTAGCAACTCAAATGGCCCTGACTATAAGCCTATAACATATGGAATGAATAATCAAAGAAAAATGCTGTGGGACACAGGCATATGACTTAATTCTAGTTAAACAATGTATCCCTTTATTTGTGCGTGTCCATGTCCTGAAGTGGGATATAAGATTCTCTTGGTTGGAGGGAGCTCATCTGGAGTCATATTACCCCCCCAAAGGTTTATTTTTTGACAGCATTGTGCATTTCACTGTGTCTAGAATGCACAATGAACATTGGCACTGTAGTTTCATTTATCTAAGAAGAAACCTGTTCAATTTTATTGGGAATTATTTGTCTTTATTCTTTCGGTAGGAGCAGGAAATCTATTAGTTTTGTTTTCAAAACTTAAATAGAAGTTATGGACTCTGGTCTTGCCTTATTTGTCATGGAATCCTTCCACTCGGTACTGTGGCCAGTGCACATTTGAATTTTACACACTTCTTCCAAAGGCCCCCCTTCCCCCACCCCCTTAATCTTGTGAATTTCTAGGCATGGACTTCCCTAGACATTTTAAATCTTTTGCAGATTCTGGGTTTAAAAATGTAACCATAGTCCCTTTAAAAATATTTTCCTTTTGATCGTAAAAGAAAAAATTAATTGGCATGGTGAGCCAAACTAATTGGTCCAACCACCCCAACAGTTTGGAGGCATGTGCCTGATCCAGTTCCAAGATAGGTGTCACATGCCTCCCACAAACCAGTTCAGAGGCATGCTGATCCTCCTCTAATGCTTCCAGTTTATGCTCCCTTGCCTTCCAAAGCACTGCTCCATGCAATGGGTTGTAAATGTGGCAAGATTGGAAATTCTCACCCATGGCTGCAGTGACATTTAGTCACTTGCAATAAGAGTTTGTCCTTTCACCTAGAACAGTTGCATTTGCATATGAATGAAACTACTTCATGGTTTAATATGAATGGAGATGTAGCTTCAATGTTTCCAGATGAGAACCACTTCTGTCAGCTGGACATTGTGCTGTCTAACTTTCTCTCTCTCATTTCTTTGTGCATAGAATAAGTGGCTGCTTTTGATATTGTGTAATTGTCTGCCCTTAGGATATGTCGTCTTTTAATAAGTACATTCACTTTTATTAAAGTATGAATCAGATCTTCAAACCCAGACTCCGAGAAACACATTTGTGTTGGCGACAGGAACCCACTCCATCCACACAGACAAAAATGTTTTGTCTGAAATGTCCTACTCTGCAAGTCTTCATCCTAACTTTCCAAACGAGGCAGTTGATAATGCCATGACGTATTCAGGGACGACTGCCAGGGAATTTGGCACAGAATCAGAAATGAAAACTGAAGATCCTTGCAGAGATGGGTAAGTACTTTGTTGCATTTTGAGTTCTTGCTCTTTTCTTGCAGCATGTAGCAGGAAGCCAGCAACAAGATGAAACATAAAAACATAGAAAATAGGTGCAGGAGTAGGCCATTCAGCCCTTCTAGCCTGCACCGCCATTCAATGAGTTCATGGCTGAACATGCAACTTCAGTACCCTCTTCCTGCTTTTTCGCCATACCCCTTGATCCCCCTAGTAGTAAGGACTTCATCTAACTCCCTTTTGAATATATTTAGTGAATTGGCCTCAACTACTTTCTGTGGTAGAGAATTCCACAGGTTCACCACTCTGGGTGAAGAAGTTTCTCCTCATCTCGGTCCTAAATGGCTTACCCCTTATCCTTAGACTGTGACCCCTGGTTCTGGACTTCCCCAACATTGGGAACATTCTTCCTGCATCTAACCTGTCTAAACCCATCAGAATTTTAAATGTTTCTATGAGGTCCCCTCATTCTTCTGAACTCCAGTGAATACAAGCCCAGTTGATCCAGCCTTTCTTGATAGGTCAGTCCCACCATCCCGGGAATCAGTCTGGTGAATCTTTGCTGTACTCCCTCAATAGCAAGAATGTCCTTCCTCAAGTTAGGAGACCAAAACTGTACACAATACTCCAGGTGTGGCCTCACCAAGGCCCTGTACAACTGTAGCAACACCTCCCTGCCCCTGTACTCAAATCCCCTCGCTGTGAAGGCCAACATGCCATTTGCTTTCTTAACTGCCTGCTGTACCTGCATGCCAACCTTCAATGACTGATGTACCATGACACCCAGGTCTCGTTGCACCTCTCCTTTTCCTAATCTGTCACCCTTCAGATAAGCAAGAGTACAGTGGACATTTTAAGCTGCTGAAACAGCATTGCTTTTTCTTTTGGTGAATTAAAGCCTTTGCTCAAGAACATATACAAACGTGAAATATTTGTATATGTGGGCAACACAAATGTATTGGTAGCAGTTACCTAATGAGTTATTGATCTTGGATCAAGTTTATTTCTAGCAATGCCTCCAAGAACCCTATTTGCTTTCCTTAAAGTGACCTCCGTGCATGTGAACCTTTAGAGACTACTTCCCAGCTGCCAACCTAAGCAAACCTCTACTTTAGCTGTGGGTTGCAGTTGGCTACATGAGCTGTACATCAGCACAGGTGTCTCATTGTATGAAAGCAGCTGGCGTATCATTGGTACCCACATCAGTTCCCTTATACTTCCCTCTAAAAGAAACCCCATACTTTTTTTTAAAATTGTTTAATTAGCTATATTAAGTTGCTTTTTCCTCCACTGATTCCTATAGTTGGGATAGCAAATGAAGTACTGTACATATGAAGATTTCTGACCATCAGCTCAATTAATTGCTCACTGACTCCGGTAGTAGATGGGAAGCTAGTGATAGAAATGGGACCCCATATGACAGCGGCAGGTCGGGGCCATAAAAGGAGCGGTGGACATGGGCAGCATGGAGGCCCCGACCAGCGAGGGAACATCAGCGGCAGGTTGGGGCCATAAAAGGAGTGGTGGTGGCCATGGGCAGTGTGAAGGCATACCACTTCAAGGTACAGCGCGAGTTGGCGCAGGAGGGTGACGGCTGTGAAGGGAGACATCATCAAGATCCAGATCGGTGATTGGAGCGTGGGCAGATACAGCAGGAGCGGTGAGAGACTGCAGAGACGTGATTAGGGGCAGCACTGGCCAGCCCACACTGCGATATGCGCGTGCAGTAGATTCGTGCAGCAGAGCTGGTCTCCAGTTGTCTTGGGTAATCCTTGCCACTGGACCAAGACCTAGCTCTGTCAAGCTCGTGTGGTGGCTGGTGTGCAACGGCCACCCCACGTTTTTTTTTTTAAATCACGCACAGGCATCTTTCACCCTTCAGGATGTAGTTCAGGTCCTTCATTGAAACACCAGTGAACTCGTCCTATTTTTGGCGTGGAAGCAAGTCATCCTTGTTTCGAGGGACCGCCTATGATGATTCTTTAATAATATCCTTAGCTTTAGGTAAACATGTAACCACCTTAATTCATTGCTTCTGCACAGCCCTGCACTTATCAATGATGGTAGGTTACTTATCTTTGCTTAAAGTCTGTTTCAAATGCATGCATTATCCTCCATAATTTCCTTAAATGTTGTATCTGTAGGTCTAGAACTAGTTTCTAAAGCTGTATCATTCGTATACCCATTTCCATCACTAGCTTCCCATCTACTACCTGAGTCAGTGAGCAATTAATTGAGCTGATGGCCAGAAATCTTGTGTATAGTACTTCATTTGCTGTCCTAACTATGGGAGTCAGTGGAGGAAACTAGGCAATTAAACAATTAAGTTTATACCTCCTTGAGTAACTAGCTGCTCAAAAAGTAGCAGTCTTGCACATTATGGGCAATAACTTCCCCCACAATGCTTCGCAAGAACACTTCATTTTTCAACCCTACTTTAAAAGTATACAATCTACACACCTAAAACCCTGTGCCAGTGCCAGTTCTTGGCTCACTGGATAAAACTAGCATCTCCCCTCCTATATTGGCTTCCAGTCTTCCAAAGTCTCAAATTTACAATTCATCGTGTTTCAATCCCTTTATGGCTACGCCCTTCTCAATATCTGCAGTTCTTCAACACCCTCCCCACCACTGTTCCTCAAACTCCAGCTTTATTGTGTATCTCCTTTCTTCCCTCCGCCATCTCTTTGACCAAGCATTTGGTCACCACCTAATAGCTTGTTGGGTTGACATCCATTTTTTTGATTACGACTCTTCTGAAGGGTTTTGGATCATTTTTCTACTGCTGCTCCTTCACCAAAACACACACATTTACAAGTACAGTAGGAATGTTGGGGAAATTAAACCTGAATATTCAAACTTAAATGGCATTACCTCACTTTGCAAATAAGTCTCGGTATAAAGTTCACTCCTCAACTTATCTACGGGATGCTACATAAGTACATCAGAGATTTGGTACGGTGGGAGGAGGCTTATGTGGAGCATAAACCCCAGCATTGATCTGTTGGGCCAAATGGCTATTTTCTGTGCTGTAAATTCTATGTAACTGTCTTCACTCTTGCTACTAGTGTCACCTGTTTAAAATCAAAACTGTTGCAAAGCTTTAACTTTTTTTTTTAAAAGTGATTTCCTTAACTTTATCTCTTTCCTCTTTTTTTCTCTTTCCTCCCCCAGAACCCCCTCTTTCCCCCCCCCCCCCCTTATTAAAAAAAAAAAAATCTATCTGCTGTTTACTGCTTGCTTGTAAAAGTTATCCTTGCCAAGTGGCCATTCTTCAAGTCTTGACAAATGAAGGTTTGCGGGCACAGTTGAGAGAAATGTCTACAGGTTCAACAACAAACTATTGGATAGTGATAGTGGCAATGTGGCTAACTCTGTCTGCCCCTTTCCCAACCACCCCCACACCCCCAGCTTAGTGCTGCATTGATCAGTGCCTTCACCTACTGATACTTTAGGGATGGTACTGATTTTTATTCTCGTGTTTATAAAATTAGAATTTAATTGTTGACCCACTCCTCTGTTTTTCAGATTGAATCAAACTGCAACGAGACTGAAAAATATGAATCTGTCACATTGCACAGGTAACAGTACTGCATTGTTCTGTCCAACGCTACTTAATGTTTACAATTGAATGGTGCATTGGGTTGGGCGCTGTTGGCTCTGGGACTGGGATTTGAATCTAGCTCTGTCCAATGGAATAAGTTGTCTTCACCTACTAGCTGTAAGGATTCTAATGTGAAATTAATTTTACAGTCTCAGTTCAGTTCTTTGTGGTTATGGATACATAAAATTGCCCCACAGCACTAAACTAATTGTGCAATGAGAAGGGATTAATTAACAGTCTTGTTGTGCGGGGTCCTTTTAGGGAAGAGTGACCATAACCTGATTGAATTCTTTATTAAGATGGAAAATGAAGTAGTACAATCCGAAACTAGGGTCCTAAATCTAAACAAAGTAAACTACGAAGGTATGGGGAATGAATTGGCTATGATAGATTGGGAAGATTCATTAAAAGGCATAACGGTGGATAGGCAATGGCTAACATTTAAGGAACAAATGCGTATGCGTGAATTGAGTATGAGTAAACTTGCAAGGAACATAAAAACCGACTGCAAAAGATTTTACTAGTACGTAAAAAGAAAAAGATTAGTAAAGACAAATGTAGGTCCTTTACAGTCAGAAATGGAAGAATTTATAATGGGGAACAAGGAAATGGCAGAACAATTAAATAAATACTTTGGTTCTGTCTTCACAGAAGAGGACACAAATAACGTCCCAGAAATGCTGGAGAACCAAGGGTCTAGTGTGTAAGAGGAATTAAAGGAAATGATTATTAGTAAGAAAATATTGCTGGAGAAACTAATAGGACTGAAAGCCGATAAATCCCCAGGGCCTGATTAATCTGCATTCTAGCGTACTAAAAGAGGTAGCCATGGAAATAGTGCATGCATTGGTTGTCATCTTCCAAAATTCGATAGATTATGGAACAGTTCCTGCAGATTGGAGGGTAGCAAATGTAACCCCACTATTTAAAAAAAGGCAGGAAGAGAGAAAACTGGTAACTACAGACTGGTTAGCCTAACATCCGTAGTAGGGAAAATGGTAGTCTATTATAAAGGATGTGATAACGGGACACTTGGATAATATGAACGGATATAGACAAAGTCAACATGGATTTATGAAAGGAAAATCGTGTTTGACAAACCTACTGGAGTTTTTTGAGGATGTAACTGATAGAATAGATAACGGAGTAAAGGACCTCGTCTCTCTCATCTGGAAGGAGGAGAGCATGCCAGGAAATCGGCGATGCAGTAATCGTGACCATTTTTTTTTAAAAAGAGGACAAGTCTGACTGCAGCAGTTACAGAGGAATTTCCCTATTGTCAGCCACTGGAAAAGTCATTGCTAGAATCCTCCTCAACCGTCTTCTCCCTGTGGCTGAGGAGCTCCTCCTGGAGTCACAGTGCATGATCTTTACGGTGCGACAACTGCAAGAGAAATGTAGGGGACAGCACTAACCCTTGAACATGGCCGCCTTTGACCATACAAAGGCCTTTGACACTGTTAACCGCGAGGGACTATGGAGCATCCTCCTCTGTTTCGGCTGCCCCCAAAAGTTTGTCGCTATCCTCCGCCTGCTCCACGATGGTATGCAAGCCGTGATCCTGACGAATGGATCCACCACAGACCCAATCAAAGTCCGAACTAGGGTCAAGTAGGGGTGTGTCATCGCACCAACCCTCTTCTCGATCTACCTTGCTGCAATGCTCCACCTCATACTCAACAAGCTCCCACTGGAGTGGAACTAAACTATAGAACCAGTGGGAACCTGTTCAACCTTCGTTGCCTCCAGGCCAGATCCAAGACCATACCATCCTCAGTCGTCGAACTACAGTACGCGGACGACGCTTGCGTCTGCACACATTCAGAGGCTGAATTCCAAGTCATCGTCAACATCTTTACCGAGGTGTACGAAAGCATGGGTCTTATTCTAAACATCCGTACGACAAAGGTGTTCCACCAACCTGACCCCGCCACACAGCACTGCCCTCCCAGTCATCAAGATCCATGGCTCGGCCCTGAACAACGTGGACCACTTCCCATACCTCGGGAGCCTATTATCAGCAAGTGCAGACATCAACGATGAAGTCCAACACCGCCTCCGGTGCGCCAGCACAGCCTTCGGCCGCCTGAGGAAGAGTGTTCGAAGATCAGGCCCTCAAATCTGGCTTATGGTCTACAGGGCTGTAGTGATACTTGCCCTCCTGTATGGCTCAGACATGGACCATATAGCGTAGACACCTCAAATCGCTGGAGAAATACCACCAACGATGTCTCCACAAGATCCTGCAAATCTCCTGGGAGGACAGACTCACCAACGCCAGTGTTCTCGATCAGGCCAACATATCCACCATCGAAGCACTGACCACACTCGACCAGCTCCATTGGGCGGGCCACATTGTCGGCGTGCCGGACACAAGACTCCCAAAGCAAGCGCTCTACTCTGAACTCCTACGTGGCAAGGGAGCCCCAGGTGGGCAGAGGAAATGTTTCAAGGACACCCTCAAAGCCTCCTTGATAAAATGCAACATCCCCACCAACACCTGAGTCCCTGGCCAAAGACTGCCCTAAATGGAGGAAGAGCATCCAGGAGGGCGCTGAGCACTTCCAGTCTCGTTGCAGAGTACATGCAGAAAACAACCACAGGCAGCGGAAGGAGCATGCGGCAAAGCGTACTCCCCACCCACCCTTTCCTCCAATGACTGTCTGGCCCACCTGCGACAGAGACTGTAATTCCTGAATTGGACTGTTCAGTCACCTGAGAACTCACTTTTGAAGTGGAAGCAAGTCTTCCTTCATTTCGTGGGACGGCCTATGATGATGAGATAAGGGAGAACTAGTGGATGTAGTGTATTTGGATTTTCAGAAGGTCTTTGATAAAGTTCCACATAAGAGGTTAGTGTGCAAAATTAAAGCACAGGATTGGGGGTAATATACTGGCATGGATTGAAAATTGATTAACTGACCGGAAACAGTAGGAATAAACAAGTCTTTTTTGGGATGGCGAGCAGTGACTAGTGGGGTACCACAGGGATCAGTGCTTGGGGCCCCAGCTATTCACAAAATATATAAATGATTTGGATGAGGGAACCAAATGTAATATTTCCAAGTTTGTTGATGACACAAAACTAGGTGGGATTGTGAGTTGTGAGGAGGATGCAAAGATTCTGCAAGGCGATTTAGATAGGTTGAGTGAGTGGGCAAACACATGGCAGATGCAGTATAATGTGGATAAATGTGAAGTTGCCCACTTTGGTAGGAAAAACATAAAGACAAAGTATTTAAATGGTGATAGTTTGAAAAATGTTGTACAAAGGGATCTGGGTGTCCTTGTACACCAGTCACTGAAAGCAAACCTGCAAGTGCAGCAAGCAGTTAGGAAGGCAAATGGCATTTGGGCCTTTATTCCGAGAGAATTTGAGTACAGGAGCAAGGATGTCATTGCAGTTATACAGGGCTTGGTGAGACCACACCTGGAGTATTGTGTGCAGTTTTGGTCTCCTTACCTAAGAAAGGATATACTTGCAATAGAGGGAGTGCAGCGAAGGTTCACCAGACTGATTCCTGGGATGGCAGGACTGTCTTATGAGGAGAGATTGGGTCGACTAGGCCTGTATTCACTAGAGTTTAGAAGAATGAGGGGGGATCTCATTGAAATGTATAAAATTCTGACTCGGTTGGACAGACTGGATGCGGGGAGGATGTTTCCCCTGGCTGGGAAGCCTAGAACATGGGGTCACGGTCTCAGGATACAGGGTAGGAAATTTAGGACCGAGCTGAGGAGAAATTTCTTCACTGAAGATGGTGAACCTGTGGAATTCTCTACCACAGAAGGCTGTGGAGGCCGACTCATTGAATATATTTAAGAAGAAGATAGATGGATTTCTCGACGCACAAGGCATCAAGGGGTATGGGAATATGGTGTTGAGATGGAGGATCAGCCATGATATTGAATGGCGGTGCAGGCTCGAAAGGCCAAATGGCCGACTACTCTTATTATTCTATGTTTCTACACAATGCTAGTCCAGATGCCACAGAATGGCTTGTGAAATTGAGGGGAGGAGACTAAGAATAAGTCAGGAGTGGAAGGAACTTTACACTCCTCGTGCTCCCAGGTCAGGAATAACAAATGCAGTGACTAGATGCTTAAAATGGGGAAATATTAATTCCCCTGCACTAGCACTAACATCCCTTGCCTTGAGTGCAAAATTAAAAGAAAAAAATCTTGTCCATTTTGTTATTGCCTGTATTCATACTTATTTCTTTAAATTCAGAATTGATCAATTGGTGGAAGCAGTAGTGTGTTTTTGCTTAGCATCCCTTACAATGGTACCCTTACTGGCATTGGTTGCTTTTAGAAAAATGTAAACTTTTTCAATCCAATTCTTGATCTGCATGCACTGAGCAATAGCTGTTTAGTGCATTTTCTGTTCTGTTAACAGGTGCAGGCTGCATGGAAAATGGTCAACCAAATGTTTCATTGGAGATACAGAACCTATCGGGAAATCGAAGTTTACAACTTGTTCAACCATCCCCAACTGTTTGCACCAGAGAGGCTTTGGGTAAGAGTAATTGCATCATCACCTAATTATATAGCCTTTGCTGGAGCTTGCTTTGTCAGAACCAGTGTCGATGCAGTGCAATGGCTCATGACAACTGGCTGTATTTAACCAAAGAAGTAATGGAGTCTGCAATTGAACTGCAAAATACTAATCTTCTGTTGTCAATGCCCCTTACCTATTCTACTGAAGACACTTGGTGGCTATAAAGTGTAGCACCAGCTATATCAAATCTCATGAATTTTAGGAGAAAGCTCATTAAAGATGTACAGGATTGTTTTATTGTACTCTTGTAACTGTATATTAACAGGATGAAAATATTCCTGGCTTTGTGGTAGATTTTAAATTAAGTGGCCAAATCTAACGAGGAGCAGCACATGGTGTACTTAAGAATGAGGTGCCAATCTGGGGAAGCTGCATGATAGGATTACGTACATGCTAACCAACGGAAGCAGCATGCTATAGACAGAGCTAAGCGATCCCACAATCAACAGATTTGATCAAAACTCTGCAGTCCTGCCACATCCAGTCATGAATGGTGCTGGACAATTAAACAACGAACGGGAGGTGACACCTCCATGAATGTCCCCATCCTCAATAAAGGCAGAGCCCAGCACATGTGCAAAAGACAAAGCTGAAGTGTTTGCAACCACCTTCAGCCGTCTCAGCCTCCTCCTGAGATTCCCATCTCAGAAGCCAGTCTTCAGCCACTTTGATTCCTTCCACGTGATATCAAGAAAAGGCTGAGCATTACCATCACTGAATTCCCCCACCATCAACATCCTGGGGGTCATCATTGACCAAAAACTTAACTATTCTAGCCACATAAATACTGTGGCTGCTAGAGCAGGTCAGAGGCTGGGTATTCTGCGGCGAGTGTCTCACCTCCTGACTCCCCAAAGCCTTTCCACCATCTAAAAGACACAAGTCAAGTGTGCTGGAATATTCTGCACTTGTCTGGATGAGTGCAGCTCCAACAACACTGAAGAAGCTTGACACCATCCAGGACAAAGCAGCCTGCTTGATTGGCACCCCATCCACCATCTTAAACATTCACTCCCTCCACCACCAATGCACCGTGGCTGCAGTGTGTACCATCTATAAGATGCACTGCAGCAACTTGCCAAGGCTTCTTTGACAACACCTCCCAAACCCGCGACCTCTGCCACCTAGAAGGGCAGCGGATGCATGGGAACACCATCACCTCCAAGTTCCCCTCCAAGTCGCACGCCATCCTAACTTGGAAATATATCGCTATTCCTTAATCATCACTGGGTCAAAATCCTGGAACATCCTACCTAACAGCACTATGGGCCCTATTTTGGCCATGACTTGCATCAATGTTTTTGGAGTACGTTTTTTCTGGCGTACGTTTTTTTTAAAAAAAATGCCATTTTCCCCAATAATTTGCTCCAGAGTAAGTCCGTTAGGTACGATTTTTTTTTTTTAGTCAGTTTTTTTTCCAAAACGGGGCGTTCTCAGACACTTACAACAGTTTTCGCCATTTATGCCACTTTGGCCAGCAAAAACTTACTCCAAATCCACTTGGGTCAGCGAATGTGACCAGCTCTGAAAAACCTTGCGGCAGTGAAGAAAAAGCAGTGCACATTTGGTAGACATTAGGGGAGGGAAGGGAACTGGAGAGGACCTCAACAACCAAGCACCAAACATTGCAAGGAAAAGCTCAAAACATTAAAATACAATTTAAAAAATAAGCAAATCCGACCTTAATCTTTGAAGTCTGCCCGGGAAAGGCAGCGGGCCGGCCTGTGTGAAGCCATTCGGCCTGGGATAAGGGAGGGAAGACTCGCACCAGAGAAGTGAGAGCTGCTGGACGCTGTCTCTCTGGGTGGGGGGGGGGGTTATTTTTTTGGAGCTGTTCCTGTGTTGTATTAATTGAACATTATTCATTTCTAATGTAAAATATATTTTATTCTAAATTTTGCAATGTACTTTAGTGTAATAAAAATATTCTTGTATCAAAATTTACTCCAAGATCACTTACTTTTAAACTTGTACAGTTACATAACTTATTTTAAAAAAAATACCCAATGTTAGAACAGTTAGAACCACAATAAAAACATAAACAACAGCAGCAAAGAAAGGTTGCACCTATCTCTCATTCCCCTTAGTCTAAAGCCGACCGCTGCGTTTGGTCTTGGGTTCTCCACGACCCCTGCCTGCAGGCGGTGGCATTGTTTCTGGGGTGCACACCAAGATTCTTCTTTCTAACATCTTGGCCACTGGTCACCTCTTGAGGGTGGGGGGTGTCAACGTTATGCAGCAAGTTGGAGGGCCCAGGCGGCAAGCAGGAGGGCGTAGCCTCGGCCTGTTCAGAGCTTGGTGCGGGGATTGAAGTGGGAGTGGCAGTTGATTGTCAATGGGCGCGGGGTGTGGGCGTGTTCTCTTGCAGCAGCTAACTCTGATGTTCCCTCCCTCATGGCCTTGGTCATTGCAACTGTCCTTTCCACTACCTCTGACATTCCATCCCTCATGGCCACCATTCCCTCACTGATGTTAGCGGACATGGTTCCTATTTCCCATGCCATTACTGTTACTTCTCCCTACAGTCCCGCTACCTCCTCACTCACCCCAGTTATGATGCCCATGAGTAATCAGGTAAGCTCAACGCTCTCCCCACCCAATGCCATCATCTGAACCACATCTGTTACATCCTGCATCTCAGGAGAGTGTGGTCCATGTCTCCTTCCCCTCCCCCTGGATCTGGCTCGCGGCATCCCACTGGGACCTTGGGACCCTGGGTGTTCCCTGCTGATTTGCACCAGCACCACCGCCACCACTGCTGGGACTTGTAACCTCGGAAGGTGGGGCCACAGGTGTGCAATGCTGCGGCACAGCACCACCACCACCACTGGGACCTGCAACCTTGGACGGTGGGGCCCACGGGTCTGCGATGCTGCGGCACAACACTGCCACCACTACTGGGACCTGCAACCTCGGATGGTGGGAAACCATAGAATGTTGAACCACTAATCGCGGAAGAGCCTGGCAATTGAGATATGTTGACCTCCAAGATTCAATAGAACACTCCTGTCATCGAACCCCTCCCACATCCACTCAAAGTGCCCCTCACGCTCATGTTGTTCTGGAAGGTTGCTCTCCTCTTCAGGCTCGTCCACGTCTGAATCTTGATTTGGATCATTAGGAGGATTGTCCTCAAGTTCTGCAACATATAACAGAACAGTAAAATGAGTAGGCTCACACATAGCAGGCTAGGCAGCAGGTTGATTTGAAGGGCCATGATGACTTTTCATGACTTACCCCCTCCCTCATGTGTGGGCTCAGCTTGTGCAATACTGATGGTTTTTCTCTGGGCAGGACCCATCAGAGCAGTGCCCTCTCTTCCAAGGGTGTCAGTGGGTGCAGATTTGCCGGTCCTCCTCCTGTTTCCCTTTTGTTGTGGGCCAGTTAATTTTGCAAAGATGAAAATGCAACTTTTTAGAGAGCGTGTCTTTCTGTAGGATGGGACATATACAGCTGGTCACATTAACAATTGAAATTACATTGAATAAATGGAAATATTACTTACACTACTTGACCAAGGTCCTGCACTTTTTACACTGCCTTCCAGATCTATTGTTGATCAATCCGCCGAATTCTTCTGCAACTTCGTTCCGGTGTTTGTTCATCTCTGGGTGGCACTTTTTTGTGGCCTCTGCTGGTATCCAGGTGCTGCTATCTGTTCTCAATGACAGTAACTAGTGACTCAACTTCCTTTTCCACTGCACTTAGTCAAACTGTGATTTTTCAAAACACACAGCACTTTTGCAATGATCCCAAACACTTTTCTAGGCATGCAACAGTTAATTTCAGGCAGCTTGCATTCAGCACACCAGCTATTTCGATTAAGAGCTCTCCTGGCAGGCAACAATTACAGCTGCAATCCACTTTAAAACTGGCCGACTGCCCAGCTTTGCCGCTATTGCGCATGCACGCGCATCAGGCTGGCACCACGGTGCATACGTGCGGGTGCCGGCACTGTTTTCGGCGCTGGCGTTTGGCTTCGCCGCCCATTTCAGCATACATGCCACGCCGGGACTGTGAACAGTGGTGAGGGTGGGGCGTTTTTTTTTCCTTTTTTTTTCCCCCCCCCCCCGCGCCATTTCCAGCACGCAAAGTCGGCACGCTTCAGATCAGTGCGCCGAAAAACGACTTGGGCTCATGGGAGTACCTTCACCACATGGCTTCAAGTAGGCAGCTCACCACCACCACCTCTAGGATGATTAGGGATGGGCAATAAATGTGGCCTTGCCAGCCAAGCCCACATCCCAGGAACTAATACAAATAAAATAGAAATCGGACACTGGATAAATTAGGTTTCTCCCTTTCAAACACAATGCTGAACTCTACCATATTCTGATCACTATTGGATAATGTTCACTGTTAATGTTGGGCTGTTAACTAAATCTGGCTTATTACTCATTAAATCTAATATGGCCTGCTCCCTTGTTGGTTCTAGGACATATTGTTGTAGAAAATTATTCTGAATACATGCAATTCACTACCTTTCTGACATACGCTTGTCTGTTTATCTCAATCTATGTGGAATTTTAAATAAATTACCAGCTGACTTGTTGTGTTATCACCTACATTAGTGAATTTTGCAAAAACAATCCAATTGTGATTTAAAAATAAAAGTTTATTGTAAATCCAGAATGCAGTGGTAGTGAGTTCACCTTTTATGTACTAACCTGTAGATTTGTAGTACAGTATTTTAATTTTACTTTTAAACATTTACTAGCATCATGACCTCTGTTCCAGCTGAGTTCTTCAATACACGTCATAAGAACATAAGAAATAGGAGCAGAAGTAGGCCACCTGGCCTCTCAAGCCTGCTCTGCCATTTAATATGATCATGGCTGATCTGATCATGGACTCGGCTCCACTTTCCTGCCCACTCCCCATAACCCTTTATTCCCTTATTGCTCAAAAATCTATCTATCTCCACCTTTAATTATATTCAATAACCCAGCCTCCACAGGTCTCTGGGGCAGAGAATTCCATAGATTTACAACCCTCAGAAGAAATTCCTCCTCAACTCAGTTTTAAATGGGCGGCCCCTTATTTTGAGACTATGTCCCCTAGTTTTAGTTTCCCCTACAAGTGGAAATATCCTCTCTGCATCCACCTAGTCTAGCCCCTTCATTACCTTATGTTTTGATAAGATCACTTCTCAATTCTTCTGAACTCCAATGAGTATAGGCCCAACCTACTCAACCTATCTTCATAAGTCAACCCCCTCATCTCTGAAATCAACCTAGTGAACCTTATCTGAACAGCCGCCAATGCAAATATATCCTCCTCTAAATACGGAGACCAAAACTGTATGCAGTACTCTAGGTGTGGCCTCACCAATACCCTGTACAGTTGTAACAGGACTTCTCTGCTTTTATACTCCATCCCCCTTGCAATAAAGGCCAGCATTCCATATAACTTCCTGATTACTTGCTATACTAACTTTTTGTGTTACATGCACAAGGATCCCCAGGTCCCTCTGTACTGCAGCACTTTGCAATTTTTCTCTCTAAATTATAATTTGCTTTCCTATTTTTTTTTTTACCAAAGTGGATAACCTCACATTTTCCCACATTATATATTCCATCTGCCAAATTTTTGCCCACTCACTTAGCCTGTCTAATGTCCTTTACAGATTTTTTGTGACCTCACAATTTGTTTTCCCACCTATCTTTGTATCATCAGCAAACTTGGCTACATTATGCTCTGTCCCTTCATCCAAGTCATTAATATAGATTGTAAATAGTTGAGGCCCCAGCACCGATCCCTGCGGCATCCCACTAGTTTCTGTTTCCCAACGGAAAATGACCCATTTATCCCGACACTCTGTTTTCTGTCAGTTAGCCAATCCTCTATCCATGCTAATATATTATCCCCAACCCTGCGAACTTTTATCTTGTGCAGTAACCTCTTATGTGGCACCTTTTCGAATGTCTTCTGGAAATCCAAAAACACCACATCCACTGGTTTCCCCTTTATCTACCCTGCTCGTTACATCCTCAAAGAACTCCAGCAAATTTGTCAAACATGATTTCCCTTTCATAAAACCATGCTGACTGCTTGATTGACTTATGCTTTTTCAAATATCCTGCTACTGCTTCCTTAATAATGGACTCCAGCATTTTCCCAACGACAGATGTTAGGCTAACTGGTTTATACTTTCCTGCTTTTTGTCTGCTTCCTTTTTTAAATAGGAGCATTACATTTGCGGTTTTCCAATCTGCTGGGACCACCCCACAATCCAGGGAGCACAATTTGAGTAATGCCTTCTGTTTATTTTTCTCCACCCCCCCCCCCCCCCAAACCCATCTTCCAACTTACAAGCATGAAGTGGCTAAGAGGTCTAGTCTTGCCTCTCTGGTGGATTGTTCTGAGTATTCCCATGCTGCACTGACGTTCATTGTTTCTACCACTCGGCCAACTCACGCATAAAATAAAACTTAATAAACCTAGTTTGTTGAAAACATGATGGGCATTGCTTAGAAGTTCAAGACGTGCGTTCTGGTGTGAAAGTAGGAGTTGTAACTATTTTTCTCTTTGTGATAGTTAGGAACGACAAGATTCACATGACAATAATGCTGCAACTCCAGTCTCTTAACCTGCTGTATTAGTGCAACAAGTTTGAAGCTAGTACTTGAAGCATGCTTCCGATTTGAATAAATGTTTCACTATGTTGGATTCTCTTTATTCAAGCACTGCTGTTTTCAGATGTGAAAATCCAAGGTACCTAGTCTGCTCTGCCAGGCCATTTTTTTTTAATCTTAAAAACATTCATACGTTTCTATTGCAGATGCCATAAACAATATGTTCCATGCCCCAGTTTCTTCTTCTCAAATGAGCGATGAAAATCAGTTGGAGAATCTTGGTGCCGTATCTAGCATTTGCAGCAAAGAAGATCTGGAATTTGAAGCCCAGTTTATGAAATGTAAGGGAGATGGATCACGTTTTGGCCAATACATGGGCAATTTTAGTAATTGTGTGGTTTATAAGTGCTGGCCAGTACTGCTTGACCATAATACGTAAACTGCACTTAAGATGTCTCCCAGCCATCAACTATCCTGAGCTGAAGTAATGTGATATTTTTTTTTTCTGTAACTAGACACGCACCACCCAATTCCCCCAAGGGTCAATTGTATCCATGCAAAAGCTTTGAAAGTTCACCTTTTTGAGTCTGCCACCTGCTATAATTGGGTCCATTGTAAGGGAATATTCTGGTTTGGGATTACAATTCTTTGGGCTCAATTTTCCCTAAGGCTTTTTTTTTGCGTACTTGAAGAGTTACACCTGTTTTTTGGGGGCCCAAGTACGCCAAAAAAAAATGTTCTAAGTTTCCCTGTTGGATTTCTTCATTTTGGCGTGGCCTAACCTATCCTTTAGTTTTGAGGGTGGAGTCTTGATCTGCGCCAAAAAGATCGGGTTGCCATGGTAACCAGGGACACAATGCAAGCCGAGACTGAAAAGTGAAACATACAGCCAGCTCCCAACACATTAAAACACATTGCATCAATTTAAAAACACATTACAATATATTGCAGCAACTTAACTCCAATTATTACAGCTGCTCCCGCCCCCAGCCCAGGCCGAGTGGCCTCCCGTCCCCAGCCCCCACCTCTCTAGAAAGCAATATGAATACTTCCTCAAAGAGGAAGGTGACTGCTGGAGTAGCAATAAATGTGTGATGACTTGTGCAATAACCAGCATGGTAGTGAGATGTTGTGTAACAAGATGCTATTTTTCTTTCTAGCTGACAAAAGCCATCCAAATTCAGTTCCAGCCCTGATGCAGGTGGCAACCCCAAGAATGGAGGCATCAGCCCCTTTCTCCATTTTTAATGAGAATGCAGATATTGAAAACCAGGAGAACAAGTAAGTGTCTGACCAGATAATATAGAAAAATAAATAAAATGTTACTTTTTGTTTGCTGTTACCATCCCTCTTCTGTGTACTCAAATATCCATCTTTAGCCACTCTGCAAGGTAGAAAGCGCAAGGTGTTGATACAGTGAGTACTTTGAACTTGCTCTCTTTCTTCCTTAAGCTACACTGTCTTGCGTGCTGTTTCTACTTCCTAATATCCTTATGTTTTCAAACTAACATTCAAATTACTCTGCTTTCAAATCCAAACTCATTGCCAATTCTCCTATTTTAACTCCCTCATTCCCAAAATCTTGAGAAAGTCTTCCTTAACCCGGCCCAGCAATGCCTCGATTTTTAAAATTTGCATCCTTTTTTCAAATTCCTCCACTGACTCACCACCTATTTATCCAAGACCTCTGCTCCTCCTCTTCAGGCTTCTTCTGCATCACTGATTTTCATCACCCTGCCATTGTCGGCTATGCCTTCAGCCACCTAGACACTAGGCTCTGGAATTTCCTCCCTAAATCTATCTGTCTCTGTCTGATGCATCCAAGAGCTTCACAGGAGTGTTATTACTTACTATGTTAAAGGTGCTAATAAATACAAGGATAGGCACACCAACGTCCTTGTTCTTGTTCAGGCCAGTATCGGAGCATTGACCATGCTCATTCAGCTCCGATGAATGGGCCACATCGTCTGCATGCCCTCTACTAGACTCCCAAAACAAGCGCTCTACTCGGTGCTCTGACACTACTAGCGAGTCCCCGATTGGGCAGAGGAAGCGCTTCAAGAACACCCTCAAAGGCTCCTTGGAAAAAGTGCAACATCCCCACCAACACCTGGGAATCCCTGGCCCAAGACCTCTAAGTGGTGGAGAAGCATCCGGGAAGGTGCTGAACATCTCTAGTCTCTTTGCCGGAAGCACGTGGAAACCATGTGCAAACAGCGGAAGGAGCGCACGACAACCCAAGCACCCCAACCCACCCGTCCCTCCGACCGTCTGCCCCTGTGGCAGAGATTGTAGGTCCCGCATTGGACTCATCAGTAACCTGAGAGCTCGTATTAGTGTGAAAGCAAGTCATCCTCCATTCCGAGGGACTGCCTAAGAAGGAAGAAATACAAGATTTATTAGTTTTCCGTTCCTCCAATCTTCAACTTTTTAAAACAGAAGTTGATGTAATCTAATTCCTAACTTTTTTTACTCCTTCAACCTTGGTTGTGACTGGCTTGTTCACGAGTGACCCTATCGACGCAGCAACAGCTATTGTTTGAGTGACGAATGCCATATGTTGTAGGTGATTGCTTTCAGTTTTCAGACATTTCCAAATGTAACTTTGGCAAAGAGTAATTTGAATCATCAACTGCATACAAGTCTTTCAAGGATTTGGGGAGAAGGAATGATTTTTATATATTCCTCTTTACTCAAACATTACTTTATGATGGACTTTAATCTTTTCAAAGAAATTTGATCACCTTCCCAAATGTATTTGTGCGGAGAGCTCAAGTGACGTAGTTTGTGCTGTTAAATGGAGTGATTTTTATTGGGGCTAAAATTCTAGTCGAGGCTTCCTTCGGACAACGCCTCCGACCCAAAAAATGTTTGCGAAAGTACCTGGTGGTCCCGGAGGCGCCTTCGATTCTGGTCGGAGGCCTTCATTCGATGTGGAGAGGACTTCCCCATCGCACAAAAAAGCTGGAGTCACGTGGGCCTGGACCACCAATCACTCTGCAGTATTGGTAATAATGAGAACTCCGTTTTTACAAGTTCCCATTATTATCAGAGAATAAACTCCTAAGACAAGAAATACAACATATTAAATAAAACGCCCCTCATATATTTAAAATTAATTGAAATTAAAGTTAATTAAATGTTTGAGAAAAATATTTTTTGAAATTTGTGTGTTTTTTAATACAGTTTAAAATAAACTTATCTTAATGGACAGGGTTTTTAACATAACATTGGCCCAGAAATTCCGGTTTCTCCTTCCCGCGGGCATTTGACTGGATTCTGGAAAAAAGTGCACCTACCTGAAGCTGCTGCGCCCACACGAGATCCTGGTCCAGAGGCCTCTCCTGACTGCACATCGCAGCGCATGCACATCGGGACGTGTGCAGGCCTGGAGCTGGAGTCATGTGGCTCTGGGCAGCCAATCAGGTATAGTATATTCTCATTCATAGTAATAGGAGTTTTGTAAGTCCGAAACTCCTATTACTTTGAATAAGAAACACACCCAAATAGTACATAAAACATTAAAAAAAAAACACCTCACATAAATACACTATAGAAATTAAAGTTGATGGAAATGTTTTTGAAAAAACAAATTTGCCGATTTATTAAACATTTTAATTATGGGCAGGGTTTTTAACATTAAAATAAAATTTTAAAATACATATTTATGTTTTTGATGTTTTTAAAACTCTTAGCCTACTTTTACCAGCATATGTGCCTGCTTTCACCAGGCGCAGGAGTTTTAAGGACATTCGCTGGGCAAGAGATGGGAAAATAGCCCAATCTCTGCCGTGGGAATGTCCTCGCTCCCGAGATGCAGGAGATCTGTCAAGCCAGAAACTTGACAGATCGGAAAAGCCGGTTTTCAGCATATGCGCATTGCGTGCCGAAAACCGGCTTTTCTGATGCCTGCCCGGGTCCATACGGACCCGGAGAGGCCATGATTTCTGAACCAATGTGTTTTTAAATTTAATCTTCATGTTTTAAAACTCTTGCGCTGGTAAAAGTAGGCTATGCTCCTGCTTTCACCAGGCGTAAGTGTTTGAGGGACATTCGCTGGGCAAGAGATAGCCCAATCTCTCCTGCGTAAATATCCTTCTCCCAGGGATGCGGAGGATTGTCAAGAGAAATCTTTCCAGATTGGAAAAGCTGGTTTTCGGCACATGCGCATTGCGCCCCGAAAACAGGCTTTTGCATGGCCTCGCCGGGTCTGTCCACACTTCGTACGGGCCTGGTAAGGCTGGAATTTTAGCCCCAATATGTCCAAATACACTGATGATCTGCATTTATCTTTGGTTCCGATGGTCCTGTTATTGGAATAGAACTGAAAACTACCATTCTCAATCTGCAGAAAGTGGCATTGCTGACATTTAACGTCACAATACCTCACCGTTCACATGCAGCTGCAGCAACTGAGCATTGATTGTTTCTTCTGGCTTGAGGCGTGTATTTTGCATTGAGACATGTTTCGGTGTAACTTCAGAAGAACTCTCCCAGTTGTACTAGTATGAATTTTTCCACTTCCATAACCTTTGTAACTGCCTTCTCTCCCTCCCTACCAACTAGTTATTTGCATGCAGTCCTGTACAAGAGTTCTAGATGGAAATATATTTTGTGTAAGTATTGAAAATGTAGCTTGTGCACTAGGAAGTAAGCAACTGAACTACTTGTATGATTTTTTTTTATCCTAGTAATTTTCTCTTCAGGTATTGATACTTGTTGGTTTAGTTTCATAGGAAGGCTCAGGACTGCATACCTTGCTCAAGTGGTCAGGATTTGGATGTGAGCCTTGCCAGTGAGCGCTGACAGGCTGTTGGACTCCAGTACATGTCCCAGCCAAATGTGACCCTGTCTTCAGGCAGCAATCCGGCACAAATACATCAGTCTTTTTCTTCCTCCGTCCCTTCCTAACCCAAGGCACTGAGGCCAATTTCAGTGCGTCAACTACATACCGGTTGAGATTAGCTGAATCAGCACAGATCAGAGATCTCTCCTGGACTTTTTATGGCTCAGCTCATCAGATAAAGCCATTGAAGAATTTCCTTCATAACTGTTTTCATTTCCTTTGGTGGAACTAGCTACTGCAGATTAAAGCAAATTCATTCAAATCCTAGCTTTTGAGACTCCTTTGTACAAACCTTCCATAAAGGTCAAAAATGTATTGTTGGTGCAATTGGTTTGTTGACTCCATTTTGTTTCTTAAGGCCGCCAGCAAATTACTTGAAGGCCAATGCTCGATGGCAGCTTTCTGGAATCCTTGTACCATCGCAACGTGTTCTGACTGAGAGGATCTGTGCTGCTGAATGTGTAAGTGACAGTACACTACTGTTGGAATTAGATGTTAACATTTTTTTTTAAAGGTATGTATTTGAGTTCATCCCTAAATTCATTGAAGCAAAGCAAGAACTCTGAATTTGTCTCCATGCTGTAATAGTGATGAGGGACTTCAGTTATTTGGAGACACTAGATAACCTGGGATTGTTCTCCTTAAGAGCAGAGTTGGGTAAAGGGAGATTGAATAGACTTGCTCAAAATTGAGGGGTTTTGATGAGAGTAAATGAGGAGAAAATGTTTCCACTGGAAGGAGGGTCAGTAAACAGAGGACACCGATCAACACCATTGGCAAAAGAATGAGAGAATTGTTTTTCACCAGTGAGTTATGATCTGGAATGCACTGCCTGATCCCAGGTTCACTAGCAACTTTCAAAGGGAATTGGATAAATACTTGAAAAGGAAAACTTTGCAAGACTATGGGGTAAAGAACAGGAGTGAGGGGTGTTGTGGGATTAATTGGATAGTTAGAGCAAGCACAGGCATGGTGTGGACCAAATGGACTCCTTCTGTGCTGTACGATTCCATTATTGTTTGTAACTATGGGGAGTGTGGTGGGGGAGGAGGAAGAATCCTGCTAATGCCTTCTCCAAAATCAGATGCTGCTGCATGGGGTAGCATTGCCTGATGCACTATGTTTTGTGAATTTAATAGTGCATTACTGTAACTGGGGCTTGGGATCTTTGAATATACCTTTTCAGACATTCAATTTTTATCTACTGAACTGAGAATTGTTCCTTTTAATCGTCCATGACTAATTCAATTGGGGCTATCATCCAATGGAAATAAACCATTGCTTTTTCTTTTCCTTGAATTGTTATCTTTGTTTTTTGTCTGAAATGAATAATGGTATTTTCTGTGTTGAAAGTCTGCATATTTTCCCCTGCTATGACTTATAGCCATTGCAGGGGAAAATATGCAGACTTTAGATATTGGTTTAAAATTACACTGGATATTCGGGTGTCTAATAGCATTGTGCTTGGATGTGTATGTGGTTATATGGTAAATTGGGGGATAACCAGTTACTTTTTTTGTTTAAAGGATGATTTGGATGGGATTGAACCCCTGAACGAGGACCACTTTGTGAGCAGTGATTACCCAAACAAGACCCTTGGCCCATATCCTGAAAACACATGTGACTTTACCAGGGGGGCACACTTGGTCTCGACCCCATTTCACCGCAATCTCCTGAATGCTAACCAGGATAGCATAATCAAACCGAGCTCTATAGATGCGAGTAAAAATACCCTGAGTTCACCATCTCCCCTCAAGGAGTCCTTGTTTGACCAACCTCTGCATATGAAGAAACTGAGGTAAAAAATTGCTTTTCTGCTCACTGACTTTCTGCTAGTCTTTTCTTCGACTACACTGAAAACTGTTGAGCCGAATAAAAGATGTGTATCTGTGAAATAAGAACATTAGAAATAGGAGCAGGAGTAGGCCACCTGGCCCCTCGAGCCTGCTCTGCCAGTGCAGTGTTTCCCCCTGATTCTCATTGACTTCAATTTTTCTAGGGCTCCTTGATGCCACACTCGGTCAAATGCTGCGTGATGTCAAGGGAAGTCACTCGCGCCTCACCTGGAATTCAGCTCTTTTGTCCATGTTTGCTGGGCTCAGCCATCATTGAGGATGGGGATATTCATGGAGCCTCCTCCTCCCGTCGGCTGTTTAATGGTCCACCACCATTCACGACCGGATGTGGGATTACTTAGCTCTGTCTATACCATGCTGATTCTGTTTAGCATGCATGTAATCCTATGTTGCAACTTCCCCAGGTTGACACCTCATTTTTAGGTATGCCTTGTGCTGCTCCTGGCATGCTCTTCCACACTCCTCGGCTGTTAATAGTAGTGTGAGAGATTGGCCAGCAGAGGGCCATGAAGCTGACAAATTTTCTAACCAACTTTGAGCATTTTTATCTTGAGGATAGCAAAAGGAGCAAGAGAGACTTTTTTTTAAATAGTGGGTTATAAGGCTGTGGACTGCACGATCAGAGTTAGTGATTGAAACGGAGACCATGTCAATGTTTAAGAATGGGTTAGATGGGTGATTGAAGTAAAGGGATTATAGCAACAAGGTAGGCACATGAGATTCGGGCTACTGCTTATGTGGACGCCTTATGCCGTTGGGCCTGTTTTTGTGTACCTTGCACCTTCCCTTTTATGTACTCTGGCAAACTATGTGAGCATGAGAGGGGTGGTCCCTTGCAACACTGTCAAATGGGTCATGTTGTGTCTTGGAGGAAGGGAGAGACTGTAGGACTAATGGCTGGTTCAGGGAGAAAATTATTTTTTTAAACTTGAATGGTGAAGGAAAGAACGACTCGCTATTATATTTCTGACTCGCTATTGCTACCTGCGGCATGGTTATTGGTTCAGTTTCACTCGGCTGGAGTTGATTTTTTTTTTTTTAAATACCCGAACATGAATTCTTTTTGCGATCGGAGTTGGAAGTAAAGCAGAGGCACCTTTTGATGAGTGCAGTTATACATTCCATTCTGACTGCTATTTTCACAACAGATTTGAATACTCAAGTCAGTGTATGCATAAAGCTCCAAATAGCTGCGGACTAGTAGACTGCATTCCAATTGTTTGGAATAGAATAATTGCTCTGCAGCATTAATTGGGTGTTTACAATGACTCAAGGATTTGAAAGGGTAGATCTTGGGTGGGGGAGTCCAGAACATAATCTTAAATGAGCTAGGCTGTTCAGGGGTGATGTCAGGAAGCACTTCTTCACACACAGGCTGGTGAAATCTGGAACTATCGCTCCCAAAAAGCTGCTGGGACTAAGTTAATTGAAAATTGCAAAACAACGATTACTCGATTTTTGTTAAATAAATCTCAGGGGAGGTGGCGGGGGGATATAGAACCAAGGTGGGTGAACAAATACAGGTACATTAATGGCCCTTTTCCATTCCAATGATTATAATCCATAATTCTCCAATTACAATAATTGGAAATTGTGCTGCACTGGGATGGTTTATTCAACAATGTTGTAAATGATAGTCCAATGTTTGAATGCAGTTTTTTTTTTTTTTGTTTTACCACAGTCCAATTCAGGAAGCAAGTGAAGATGGTCTGTCCTCTGCTGCCACCACTTCCTCTTCTGCAGTCTCCGCTTCTTCAGTCGGAGGACTTTGTACTATGAGTGACCTGAATGTCTTTGAGAAATTGGAGCTGGGCCAACTGAATTCTTGTGAGACCTTCAACAATGTGAATTCCATCTCTGGTATGGTCCTACTTTTTGTTTCATTCAGTCTTGATCTATTTAGGTTTACTATGTGCATGCTGAAAATGTTTTACAAAACTTCCAAATATCAATGTTTTAGCAGTGGGTTTTGAGTACGAGATGTTCTTTTTTTCTATTTTCTAAGATTTCTAAATGTTTGTGTTCAAATATGGGATATTGTGACGCAAAGCATTTCGCTTGTTGGGTTATTTATTGGATTCTTACTTGCTGTCACAGCACATGGGGTTAAAATTGATTACACCTAGCTTCATTCAGTAGAGAATACACACCCCAGACTGGCTGGTATACATATACATTCAAGGCCTTGTCCGGAGATAAGTTGATTGCTACCATCCATTATCCTTGGATGAAGACCTGTTTCCGATTTGGAACTAATTGATTGGCCCAGCCATTCAATTCAATATGAACATGGGTTTGATTGGCAGCTATGTATTGAGAACACGAGTCTGACTTTCGAGAGGCAGGGCCATGATTCTTTGGAAAATCTTTTTTTTCCACAATTCAGCTTGTATTGGCTTCTCGAAGTGCATTTTGTCAAGCTATTATGCATGAGAGAATATATGTGAATGTACAATGAAATCATTATGCAGTTATGAATGGGGAGGAGCCCGGCATGCTAATGGTCGGGTTAATTGGGGGTCAGCGCCCCACCTTGGGCGACTTGCCGTACCAAGTGGGTCTAGAAATCTGCCTGGTATTTCCCCAGTTCCAGTTGGAGGTCAAACATCACATAATCAGGTGTTTCACATGTTTGGCCTCTTCTGTTTTTATCTTTCAGCTAGCAGTGAGAATTGTTCTAGTCTTCTCATTGTAAGGGCCATTTCTCAACCATAGCGAGCCCAGCAAGCACTGAGCAGGGTCCTCTTGTAAAATGCTTTTGACAGGTGGTTCTGTAGTCAGGAGCTATGAAGAGTAAGTTTATTCGGCTGCCGGTCTAGATTCAGATGTGTCTTGTTGGACGGCTGTGCCAGAAAGAAGCAATTGGTGTTTGAGAGTGAGGTTAGTGAAAGAGATGCAATTGACATGTTAAGGGTTTGTAATTGCTGTAAATATACAGTATCATCCATTTACTTGTTTAATACTCAATAAATTTATCTAATGGGGTTTGGAGCCTGAGCCGAGGTCTTGATGGTGTTATCCGTTCCACCAAAGTCAAGGAGATCACTTGGTGGTGCGTGATATATTCCAGATGGAATACAGTGGGCTTTCCTCTGTTTGACTACATTTGCTCAGATATTGGGCAGGTAAAGCATTCTGCCTCGTTGGGTGTGTGAGGTCTGCTTACCGGAGTAGCTCGTGATCCTGAGCCCAGGAATATATCTAGTGGAAAAGCCTAAAGTAACAAATGAACAGTGATGTAGTAGCAATTATAGAATGAGTAAACTGTACATCTACACAGCCCAGAAAACTTGGTACATTTTAGAGTAGACATGTGTACATACATTTAATGTTGCATACTACATTAAATGAGGAACTATCCCACTGACCTTGACTGAACTATAATGTCAATCATCTATGTGGTGATAAACACACTGATTTGAGCTGTACTGTTTTTGAGCCTAGAAATGACTTGCTAATATGATATCCCTCCATCCTCTGTTAGTGCAGGTATTGATCCATTTCTTTTTAAATGGGTAAAGACCCCCCACCCCTTGCGGAAATGTTCTGTGGATGTATTAAGTGCTCGTCTATTGATATTGCCAGCAGTAATTTCTAGGCTTTAGTCTTGAACCACAGTTGTAATGGTATAAATAGTTTTCATTACAGTAATTGGCCTAGAGCCTTCCAGACTTCACCAGAACATGGCTCTCTGTATTGATTTGGCACTGGTGTAATTTGTCATCTGTTTTTTTTTGGAGCCAGAAACTAGCTTCAAAGTCAGTAAACGTCGTCTACCATGGATTACATGCTGCCAAAAAGTATGAACACTCTTGCCTCCAAAAATTAAAAAATGGGTATA
This sequence comes from Pristiophorus japonicus, assembly GCF_044704955.1. Classification (NCBI taxonomy): domain Eukaryota; kingdom Metazoa; phylum Chordata; class Chondrichthyes; family Pristiophoridae; genus Pristiophorus; species Pristiophorus japonicus. The sequence continues at coordinate 176,767,732 of NC_091980.1, read as the reverse complement.
TTCAGTGTGCTCCACCTTACACCCTTGCATATGAATTGTTGCATTATTATACAGAACCAAATATACTTTGTTTTCCTTGTTTCTGAAATCCAATGTCTCATTTAACTTCCAGATAATCCATGGGATATAGAAGTGCGGAATCAATTGCTGTTGTCCATTCCCGTACCATTGAGCTCACTCCCAGAGTTCCACATTCAGAACGGCCCATTACCTACACTTGAAGATGGACTCGAGCTGAATCTGGGTAAGAGATGGCGTACCGTTCATTCTGTTCATCTGGCAGTGTTTTGGTAGAAACGGAAGCAAAAGAGTGGTGTGGGGTGGGTTGGGGGGGAGAGAAGCATATAAATTATGGAATGCAAGATTGTAAGATATTTAAATGCTGGAAGTGGGAAAGTGTTGGCTTTGGCCAAACAATTTTATGTTGGATTTCTGCAGGGCAAATTGCGAATAGCATGTCCAAGTGTTCAGTGTTACAGTAGCATCATTATAGATAGTTACAGCTCTATTTATAATGCTTTACTGCCTGTTTAGTTCTGGGCTCTCCGCTTCGTGCTATAGATCAAGTGGCTAGCTGTTTTTATTTCAAGAGCAGAAGTCTTTTTTGTACTGGTGGAATAAACATTCAGACTTCCCCTTGTAATAGTGAAATAAATATTCAGACTCTTCACTTTAGGATGAGTGTGAACTGAGTTTTGCCACATGCCCTTCCAGAAGCCTGATTCACTAATGCAGCTTGTGGCTAAAGTCCTATTCTCACACTCTTGAACTGTTCATCCCAACAGTGAAGGTTTCTGTGCTCTTTGCAGCATAGCCTTTAGATGTGTTGACGCATTAACTTTAGAGGGTCCTTGGAACCATGAAACTGGAGCTGAAAATTAAACTTAAATGAACTTAACTTTCAAGTTGTAACATTCTCCAAATTCCCACTATTTGGGAGCTTTTGTTTACTGTACATCAAAGGAACTTCTATGTTCCAGTAGTCCATTGGACACCATATATGTGGGCTTCATGCAATTGATAGATAGCACTGCAAGATATGAATTTCCTTGACTGCAAGAAATCTAGTTTTTTTTCTGGGTCTCCTGACCTGCAGCTGGTACTGGAAACTGCCTGGTCCTCGTCATAAAAGCATTGAATGTTCAATATCTGTGTGGTCTACAAACTTAATGGGCCCAAGTTTCCACACGAAAAAAAACGGGCGCCCCTCAAGCTGGGCGCCCGTTTTTCGCACCTAAAACGGCGCCTAAAAAAAAAAACGCGCTATTCTCGAGCGCCCTGCAGCTCCTTGTCTGTCTGGCGTGGCGTGCAGGGGGGCGGAGCCTACACTCGCGCCGATTTTGTACGTGGGAGGGGGCAGGTACTATTTAAATTAGTTTTTTTCCTGCCGGCAACGCTGCGCGTTGGAGTGTTTGCGCACGCGCAGTGTGAAGGAAACATTGGCACTCGGCCATTTTTGTAGTTCTTTGTAGCTGTTTAATTTTTGAACATTTTTTAATCAAAGCACATTGCCATCAGCACTGAGGCTTCTTGCAGCAGTGAGAGCCTCAAAGTTGAGGCAGCCGTTTCCCTCCCCACCCCCGCCCGCCGTCGGGAACGCACTGAACGGCTCTCCTCCTCTCCCGCCCCCGCGGGAATGCACTGAACGGCTCTCCTCCCGCCCCGGCGGGAACGCACTGAACGGCTCCCCACCCCAGCGGGAACACACTGAACGGCTCACGCCCTCGCAGAAACGAACGATGGCTGAAGCACTTTCACACAGGTAGGAAGATGGTTTATTTAATCTTTTCTTTGCTTATAAATGTTTATTCAGGTTGGATTTATTTTTTTTTAATGTGTAGAACAGGTTTTTTCAGTTCTACAAAAATCTTCACTTGCTCCATTCTACTTTAGTTTGGAGTACGTTTTCACTGTGGAAACTTTGAAATCAGGCGTCATTGGCTGGACATGCCCCCTTTTTGAAGAAAAAATTCTGTTCCAAAGTAGAACTGTTCTACCTCACTAGAACTGCAGAAAAAAAAATGTGGAGAATTGTGATTTCTAAGAGAGTTTGTTCTCCACCAATTGCTCCTTTTTTTAAAAAAAAAAAAAAAAAATCAGGCACAAATCATATGGAAACTTGGGCCCATTATGATGCCAATATTTTGGGTCCACTGGAGGCAGGGGCAAGGAGTTCAGTCAGAATCAACAGCAACTTACCTTTTTTATATAGCACCTATCAACATAGTAAAACAACCCAAGCAATGTTCCGTTTTTTTAAAAAAAAATAATAAAATAAAATTCAGGCTGCAACGCCCCTTTAACGAGCTACGCGGCCCATTCAAAATTCCACGCATGTATTTTTTTTTCCAATTGAAAAGTCGACTCTGGCTGCACGGGACCTGCAGAGCATCAAGCAACTTAAAGGAAACATTGCTCCTGAGGTCCTTCACAGGAACACAATCAGCCAAAATTTGACACAGCCAAAGTAAGATATATTCAGACAGGTGACCAAAAGTTTGGCAAGAGGTAGGTTTTAAGGAGGGATGAGGCAGAGAGGTTTAGGAAGGGAATTGCAGAGCTTGGGGCTTAGACAACATGAAGAATGGCTGCAAATAGTAGGGCGAAGGAAAGAGGAGAGATGCACAAGAGGCCAGAATTGGAGGAATGTGGAGCTCTTAAAAGGGTTAGAGATGGGGAGGGGCAAAGTCTTGGAGATATTTGAACATGAGGATAAGAATTAAAACTGAGGCATTGGTGGATTGGGAACCAATGTAGGTCGCAGGGGTGATCGGAATTTGGTGCAGATATAGGGAGTGTTTTGGTTAAACTCAAGTTTATGGCGGGTGAGAGGCTGGTCAGTATAGCATTGGAAACACTTGAGTCTGGAGGTAACCAAGGCTGGAGGTTTTCAGCATGAGTATAATTTCCGATACCAATATTGGATATGTCCAGTTTCAGCATTTGCAAAAGTGGAGATCCAGCCTTCTGCATGTGCTCAAAAATCAATTTCAAGTAGTGATGGCAAAACTATGGCGTCAATTTTCCCCGTTTCTTTTTTTAGCTCTCTTTTTTGGCGTATTTATTTTTTTCAGTTTCCCTCTGCGACCTGCGCTGGCGTAACTGACTTCGTTACGATTTTTCTAGGCCAGTTTTTTTTTATGTCGTAGTCTGTGATTTTTTTCAATTGTTTACAGTTTGGCCAACACACTTTTTTTTTTCTCTTCGGTCAGTGTATCTGGCCACTCCTGAAAAACCTTTGTGCGCTGGTTTGCTTAACTCATCCATTCACAAATCTGCGCTGAAAGATGCCATTGTTTTTAAATCGAAGATTTTGGAGGGAGTCAAGAACACTGTCAATCAATAATAAAGTTCAACTTTTTTTTTAAACCTGTCAGCGTAGAAGTGTAACTTTGTTGGATTTCAGAAGTGTGTTTGTTCTCTTTTTTTTTTAATTCACTCACACGCTGCCTCCAAATGTCTTGAAGCAAGGCTGGAGGGTTTTAGCTTTGGCCAGCAGAATTGTCCTCGCACCCGGACACACCGGGTCGGGGCTCGGCTACAAAACAAGCTGCTTGGAGCGAGGTGTTATTGTGCATGAAGATTGCAATAAGTTGGGGGCGGGGAGAGAGGAGGGGAGAAGTAATAAGACATTGGGTGTGGTCCATTCATACAGATCTTTGGGAGAGAGAACTGCGAACCTTGGCTGCCTGCCTGCTTTCTTGCCGTTTTGAGCTTCAAGTATGGGGACAATACTGACAATGTCATACCTGATGCGAGCCTTCTGCATCATGGTGCTACGTAAGAGACAATTGATTCAACTTCATCGCATCAGGAACATCAGAGCCCATAGGGTGCTGGGCAGGAGGCCTTACCCACCTCTGGTATATCGAGACAGGCATTCGTACCTCCACCTGAGTGATGCAGAATGTCAGAAGGCTGCGTTTCCACATAAGATGTAACTGAGATCTATGAGTTGGTCAAAGCAGACCTGCAACCTAGAAGCATCAGGAGGACTACTTTGTCAGTTGAAGCGACGGTTACAGCTGCACTTTCATTCTATGCCTCTGGATCGTTTCAAGCTATAACTAGGGATGTGTGCGCCATATCTCAACATGCAACATAGGTCTTCATTCGGCAGGTCAGGGCTGCACTGTAAGCACATAGGAATAACTTCTTAAAGTTCTCCATGACCACCCAAGCAATGCATAACAGGGCTGCATTGATTGTACCCACATCACCTTGTGAGCACCTTTGGAGGATTCAGAGATATACAGGAACAGAAAAAGCTTTCCACTCCATTAATGTGCAGCTCGTGTGTGACGACATGCATCATATCATGTCAGTCGATGCTTGATGCCTGGCAGCACCCATGCTGCATTCATCCTACGCGAGAGCGTTATATCTGCCATGTTTCAGCACTCCCCTGAGATTGTCGGTCAATTCACTGCTGCGTACCTTGACCATCATGAGGCAGCAGCACCTGATAGTGGAAGACCTACCTGCGGTGAGAGTGGCTGATAATGATCAGGAGGAGGAAGTGGAGGAGAACGACGAGGATGAGGAAGCCATGCAAGTGCCTGCGGCCGGAGCACGACGGCGGAGGAGGGCGGCCCATCGTACCCTTTTTACGATTGCTCGAGCCTTGCGCCATGAATCTGTGAAAGCTTTGATGCCTGAGGGCTCAGCGACAACTATTCCACATGGACATGTTTACTGTTTGGAGCTGCTGTTAATGAACATGATTCAGTTTTAATGTAAAATATATTTTAATCAAAAGTTTACAATGTACTTTAATGAAATTATTCTTGTATCAAACTTTACTTTAAGATCACTTATAAACTTGTAAATTTACATAACTTACAAAAAACTTTTAATTTGTGAACAGTTACAATAATAACAGCAGCAGCAAAGAAAGGCTGAACCCGTCTCTCCTCCCCCTTATTCAAAGACCGCCCGCTGAGCTTGGTCTTGGACACACCACCACCCCTGCCCACAGGCGGTGGCGCAGTGTTTCTGGGCTTGGTACCAAGCATATTCTTTCTAACATCTCGGGTACTGCACATCTCTTGGTTGGGGGGGGGGGTCGGCATCAGGCGGCAAGTTGGAGGGCTTGGCTTTGGGCTCTTCGGAGGCTGGTGTGGGGATTGGAGTGGGAGTGACAGTTGATTCTGTCAATGGGCGTGTGGTCTGGTCCTATTCCCTTATTGCAGCAGCTAACTCCAACATCCCTCATACGCCCCGACAGTGTCAACGATTTGCAACATTCCCTCCCTCATGTTGAGCAAAACTGAACGAACTGCAACATTCCGTCCCTCGTGGTCACTGACGTGGTTTGCACTACCTCTGACATTCCCTCCCTCATGGCCACTATTCCCTCACTGATGGTTCCGGACATCGTTCCCATTTCTCGTGTATTTGCTGTTACTTCTCCCGACAGTCCCGCTACCTCATCATTCACCCCACTGATGGCATCCTGGAGTGATCGGGTAAGGTCAGTGCTCTCCGCACTCAATGACATCAGCTGAACCACATCTCTTAGATCCTGCACCTCAGGAGAGCGCGGTCGAGCTCCTTCCCTTCCTCACCATGGGTGTGGCTCGCACCCCAAAACTGCGACCCATAGCCTCGGACGGTGGGGTCCTGGGTTTGCCTTGCTGCGCCACACCACTGGGACCGCCAATCTCGGTAGGGCCCTGGGTGTGCCTCGCTGCAGCCTGCCACTGGGACCTGCAACCTCGAAGATGTGAAAACATGGAATGTCCCACCAACACTCAAACCGCACCTCCTCAAAGTCAGTACAATAGCGGGAGCTTCATCCAGCTCCATGCCCTCACCCCCATGTTCTTGTTCTGGAGGGTTGGATTTGGAAGATGTTCTCCTCTTCAGGTTCGTCCTCGTCTGACTCTTCTGCATCGTCCGGGTTGGCCTCAACTTCTACAAAAGATAACAGTCAAATGGTTAGCAGCAGAGGAGGGGCAGGGTGGGTAGCATGAGTAGGCTCACACATCGCAGGCCAGGCAGCAGGCTGATTTGAAGGACCATGATGAATTTGCAGGACTTGCCCTCTCCCTTGAGTGTGGGCCCAGCTTGTGCAGTATTGATTGCTTTTTTCCAGGCAGTCCAATTGAGGGGGTAGAAGATACCTGTGCGTGGATTTTTTTAATGTGTGGTCACCGTTGCACATCAGCCACCACACGGGCTTGACTGAGCTAGGCTTTTATTCAGTGGCAAGAATTAACCAGGACAACTGGAGACCTGCTCTGCTGCACGGACCTAGTGCGTACACATATCGCAGTGTGGGTTGACCCATGCTGCCCTTGGGCCCTCTGCTCTTCTGGGCCCCGTACCCTCATTCACCGCACCTCCGCCACGATGTTCCAGGGCCCGGTGCTCCAGCTCTATTTATAGCCCCGACCTGCGGTGGTGGTCTCACGCAGGTCGGGGTGGCCCACGACCAGTAGCTTTAGCGCGATTTCCCCGACCACCGCCTTCCGCCCCATCGGCGCCACCCAGACCGCGCGCTCACAGCACTCCTTCTGACACGACTGGCTCTTTTAAAAATGGTGGATTGCCAAATCTGAGCTGTACTGAGCATGCGCGCCCATTGGAACGATGTCAAAAATGTAACTTTTGTCGCACATGCGCAGAAGGTGGGGCTTCGTTTTGACGCAGACAGCAGCTCCCTCCCCCACCCCCCGAAGTAACTGGACAAGCTGCGAGGCACCAAATTCAAATTATACATCAGGGAAACTTTGGCAAATTATTTTTGGCCTAGAAAAACAGGCGTAACTCTGGCAATACACCAGAAAACAGGCTTGGTGAAAATTGAGCCACATGTATGTTGTGCTGAGCCAGCTCATTATATGTTTGTGAACTGCACAGAATTCTCTTCTTTCTCTTGTGCACATGGAGGATATGCCATTCTCTTGGGGATCTGCTAGAGGAGTTTGAATTGGAAGTTGGAGATTTGTTTGCTCTTTCCAATCCTGCCCCTAGCAGAGAATGGGAGCCAACAAAATGCAGGAGAGTGACATACCAGTTTGGTATAATTATCCTGAAATTTGGCAAATATCTGGTCAACTATCAGGCCTGTGTTCCTCTGGTTCAAATGGTGTGGCCTGACCTACTAGAGATTAGCACTGGAAGTTACCCTGAGAGAATGTGTTTTGATGTGATTAAATTCCAAAATAAAACTCCATATGGGCATTTGCTGGATTCAAAAGTCATAGAAGCGTACAGCACAGGAGGCGATCGCCGTGCTCGTGCTAAATCTTGGAAGAGCTATCCAATTAGTTCCACTCTAGTGCTCTTTCTTCAAAGCCCTGCAATTTTTTCCCCTTAAGGTATATATTCAATTCCCTATTGAAAGTTACTATCGAAGCTGGTTCTTTTACAAATTACCTTAAATCTGTCCTCTGGTTACCAACCCTTCTGCCACTGGGAACAGTTCTTCTTATTTAATCGTCAAAACCACTCATAATTTGAACTATCAAACTTTCTCTTAACCTCCTTTGCTCTAAGGAGAACAATCCCGGCTTCTCTAGTCTTCACATAACTGATGTCCTGCATCCTTGGTACCATTCTAATAAATCTTTGCACTTTCTGAGGCCTTAACATCCTTCCTAAAGTGTGTGGCCCAGAACTGGCCACAATGCACAAGCTGGGCCTAACCAGTGATTTTATAAAGGTTTAGCATAACTTCCTTGCTTTTGTACTTCCTTTATTTTTTAAAGCCAAGGATCCCATTTGTCTTTTTAGCCTTCTCAACTTGTCCTGTCACATTCAAAGATTTGTGTACATGTGCCCCTGATCTCTGTTCCTGCAGCCCCTTTAAAATTAGATCATTTAGTTCATATTGCCTCTCCTCATTCTTCCTACCAAAATCTATCACTTCACACTTCTCTGTTAAATTTAATCTGCCATGTGTCTGCCCATTTCGCCAGTCTCTCTGTCCTCCTGAAGTCTGTTACTATCCTCCTCACTGTTTACTACACTGGAGTTTTGTCTTATCCACAAACTTTGAAATTATGCCTTGTATACACAAGTCCAGGTCAAATCAAAGAGCAATGGTTCTAATACTGACCATTGAGGAATACCATTACACACTTCTCTCCATTCTGAAACAACCGTTCACCACTACTCTGCTTTGTCCTTTAGCATAAGAAATAGGAGCAGGAGTAGGCCATTTGGCCCCTCGAGCCTGCTCCGCCATTCAATAAGATCATAGCTGATCTGATCTTGGGCTCAGCTCCACTTTCCTGCCCGCTCCCCATAACCCTTAACTCCCTTATCGTTTTTAAAAATCTGTCTATCTCCACCTTCAATATATTCAAAGCTCTCTGGGGCAGAGAATTCCAGAGTCACGAATCTCCTCATCTCCGTTCTAAATGGACAACCCCTTATTCTTAAACTATACCCCCTAGTTCTTGTTTCTCCCACGAGTGGAAACATCCTCTCTGCATCTAACTTGTCGAGACCCCTCAGTTTCTTATGTTTCAATAAGATCACCTCCCATTCTTCTAAACTCCAATGAGTATAGACCCAACCTGCTCAACCTTTCTTCATAAGTCAACCCCTTTATCTCCGGAATCAACCAAGTGAACCTTCTCTGAACTGCCTCCAATGCAAGTATATCCTTCCTTAAATAGAGAGACCAAAACTACACAATACTCTAGGTGTGGCCTCACCAATACCCTGTACAGTTGTAGCAGGACTTCTCTGCTTTTATACTCTCTCCCCCTTGCAATAAAGGCCAACATTCCATTTGCCTTCCTGATTACATGCTGTACCTGCATACTTACTTTTTGTGTTTCATGCACAAGGACCCCCAGGTCCCTCTGTACTGCAGCATTTTGTAAACTCTCCATTTAAATAATTTACGCTTTTTATTTTTTCTGCCAAAGTGGATAACCTCACACTTTCCCACATTATAGTCCACCTGCCAAATGTTTGCCACTCACTTAGCCTGTCTATGTCCCTTTGCAGATTCTTTGTCCTCACAATTTGCTTTCTTGCTGGTGACTGCTTGTACAAACATCTTTTTACCATCAGCAAACTTGGCTAACCTTACACTTCTCCACATTATACTCCATCTGTCACTTAACCGATCTATATCCCTTTGCAGGCTCATTGTGTCCTCCTCATCCTCACAACTTACTTTCCCACCTAGCTTTGCAACATCAGCAGACATGGATACATTATACTTATCCCTTCATCTAAGTCATTTAATATAGATTGTAAATAGCTAAGGCCCTAGCACCGATCCCTGTGGCACCCCACAAGTTACAGCCTACCAATTGGCAAATGACACTTTCATCCATGTTATAGAGAATTCCATTAACCAATTCTCTATCCATGCTAATATATTACCCCGAATCTCGTGAGCTCTTATCTTGTGCAGTAACCTTTTATGTGGCACCTTATCAAATGCCTTCTGGAAATCCAATTACACCACTGGTTCCCCCTTATCTACCCTGCTTGTTACATCCTCAAAGAACTCCAGCAAATTTGTCAAACATGATTTCCTTTTCATAAAGCCATGCTGACTGCTTGATTGCATTATGATTTTCCAAATGTCCAGCTACTGCTTTCCTAATAATGGACTCCAACATTTTCCCAATGACATATGTTAGGCTGGCTGACCTATAGTTTCCTGCTTTCTGTCTCCCTCCTTTTTTAAATAGGGGTGTTACATTTACAGTTTTACAATACGCTGGGACTTCCTCAGATTCCAGGGAATTTTGATAGATTACAACCAATGCATCCACTATCTCTGCAGCCACTTCTTTTAAGATCCTAGGATGCAGGCCATCAGGTCCAGAAGACATGTCCATCTTTAGTCCCATTATTTCACTGAGTCCTTTTTCTTTAATTGTTTTAACTCTTTCCCCCCCCCCCCCCCCCCCACTATAGCCTCTTGACTATCTATTATTGGGATGTTTTTAGTGTTTCCTATGGTGAAGACTAATACAAAATATTTATTCAAAGTTTTTGTCATTTTCCTGTTCCCCACTATTAATTCCCTAATCTCATCCTCTAAGGGAGCAACGTTTACTTTAGCTACCTTCTTCCTTTTTATATAACCTGTAGAAGCTCTTGCTATCTGTTTTTATATTTCTTGCTAGTTTACACTCATAATCCATCTTCTCTCTCTTAGTCATCCTTTGCTGGTTTTTAAAAATGTCCTGATTCTCTGGCCTCCCACTAATCTTGGCAACATTGTATGCCATTGTTTTGAACTTGATACCATCCTTTAATTCCTTAGTTAACCATGGATGGTTCTCCATTCCAAAGTCTTTCCTTCTCACTGGAATATATTTTTGCTGAGAGTTATGAAATATCTCCTTAAATGTTTGCCACTGCTCATCCAACCTTCTTACACTTTAATCTATTTTCCCAGTCTAATTTAGCTAACTCTGCCTTCATACCTTTTTTGTAATTGCCTTTATTTAAGATCAGGGCACTGGTTTGAGATCCAACTTTCTTGCCCTCCAACTGAATTTGAAATTCAACCATGCTATGTTCACTCTTTCCTAGAGGTTCTTTTACTATGAAATCATTTATTAATTCTGTCTCATTACACAGTACTAGATCTAAGATAGCCTGCTCCCTGGTTGGTGCCACAACATACTATTTAGTTTAACCATGAAGCCATTGACCTCTTAATCTCATGGGCTGAAATATGCTGTCCAATTAGTTTGTAGCTGGATGGTGTAACATAGCACACCTATATTCAGTCAGTTCATTTTATAACACTGACAATGCATCCAGTCTATACTCGTTTAAAATCGTGCTTTTGTTAGGACTTGTTAAGTTACACTGTGTAGTGATGGATTTATGCACTCTCCACTGAGCATGGTTTGTGCAGCCAGATTTCAATCCTTTTAAAGAACTGCTGATCTGAGACCTAGATTATTTTTATTAAGGGAATGTTCATGTACTAAGGTTGTAAGACCACTGGATGCCTGATAGCTGGTGACTGCTTGTACAAACATGATAATTACTTGCTTTTTTTATACAACCATTGTATGTATTTAGGGCAGTTAGTAATTTTCTTCTTGTAGTATTAAATGCCGTGGATACTTTTTTTTGGTAATTTCTTACAGTAAAGTAGGTAATCAATTCTTGCAGGGTTGGCAGAGACTGCTAGTTTACAGCATTGACAGGGTGTGAAACCAGTCACTCAGTACTGGGCCATTTCACGGTAGAACTCTCTGCAGCTAAACAAATTTATGCTTAATGGAGAAAGTTGCACAATAGTCACGACGACTCCAGCCCATTTGGTATAATTAGTGCAGCTATTGATTGGATGAAAATGGAGCTAGGATGTACCATCTTCAAGATCTAAAATTTGTATCTTAAATGAATTCATCTAGAGCCCATTTTTACATATTGGCCATCCATCTAATGGTTCCCTTGGGTTTTTAAGGAGACTGTTCTGGCGTCGTGTTCATTAAAAATGTCCCGATTCAAAGATGTTTCCTTTCCTTCCCTTCCCTTCCCTATCATTTTGTTAAAAAAAAATCTATTTAAATCCTATCAAGTGATAGTATTGAAATATTAGAAGTGAGAGTATAAGCTAATCCATTTGTCCTGAAGCAGTCTCTGATGCTGCTGTAATATGCCCATACCTCAGGAGCCTACTATCAACAAGGGCCGACATAGACGATGAGGTCTAACACCGCCTCCAGTGCGCCAGAGCAGCCTTCGGTCGCCTGAGGAAGAGTGTGTTTGAAGACCAGGACCTCAAATCTGGCACCAAGCATATGGTCTACAGGGCTGTAGTGATACCTATTCTCCTATGTGGCTGAGACGTGGACCATATACAGCAGACGCCTCAAATCGCTGGAGTGAACCACCAACGCTGTCTCCGCAAGATCCTGCAAATCCCCTGGGAGGATACACACCAACGTCTATGTTCTCGATCAGGTCAGCATCGAAGCACTGACCACACTTGACCAGCTCCGTTGGGCGGGCCACGTCGTCTGCATGCCCAACACACAACTCCCAAAGCAAGCACTCTACTTGGAACTCCATACGGCAGGCGATCCCCAGGTGGGCAGAGGAAACGTTTAAAGGACACACACAAAACCTCCTTGATGATAAAGTGCAACATGCCACCGACACCTGGGAATCCCTGGCCAAAGACCGCCCTAAGTGGAGGAAGAGCATCCGGGAGGGCACAGAGCACCTAGAGTCTCGTCACCGAGAGCATGCAGAAACCAAGCGCAGGCAGCGGAAGGAGCGTGAGGCAAACCTGTCCTACCCTCCCTTTCCTTCAACGACTGTTTGTCCCACCTGTGACAGAGACTGTAATTTCCATATTGGGCTGTACAGTCACCTGAGAACTCGCTTTTGGAGTGGAAGCAAGTCTTCCTCGATTTCGAGGGACTGCCTATGATAAATATGCCCCTACTTTTATTATGGACTTTTTGTCCCGCTCGCAAAGTGCTTTTATAGAATGTCTCTGGTTTAGTCGTGCTAAATCAGTGCACCTCAACCAATATCTCTGCTTGCTACACTTATTTTTGCTTGCTGTTGCTCAGTAGGTAGCGCCCTCACCTGAATCAAAGTCGTGGGTTCAAGTTCCACTCCAGAGACTTGAGCCCATAATCTAGACTGACACTCCAGATGTTGAGCCAAGGCTTTATCTTCCCTTGGATGTAACCAATCTCATGGCACTATTTTGAAGAGCAGAGGAATTCTCCTGGTGTTCTCACCAATATTTATCCCTCAGCCACACAGATTATCTGGTCATTTATCTCATTGCTGTTCATGGGACCTTGCTGTGTGCAAATTGGTAGCCACGTTGCCTACATTACAACAGTGACAATACTTAAAGTACTTAATTGGCTGGAAAACACTTTGGAATGTCCTTGGGTCGTGAAAGGTGCAATATAAATGTAAGTCTGTCTTTTGTTCTACAGGCTCACAAACATTTAACATCAAACGAGCAGCAGCATATGAACAGCACCATGTATTCTATGGAACCAATCCAAGCTTGAGCCTGCCCAAAGCTATTATAAAGGTAGGTAGCCCGTCAATCGATGTGTAAGATGAAATGTATAAGTGGACTCTCATTTAGAGAAGTTTCAGGCATTTTACAGGATGAGAATAACACAAATAGGGGTCTACCCTCTTTGCTATTTAATCTGATTTTAATCAGCAATAGTGTATTGCCATTTTGGGGAACGTTCTGACTGCAGAGAATACTAATGGATATTGTGAATGAGTGACAACTCATTTTGCCACCCTTCCCCCTCCCCGCCCCTTTCATGGAGACTTCTCTAATATTCTATACCAATCTAATTTTCAATCTGTGAACCCTATTCTAATGCATCACTATTGATGCAATGGAAATTCTTTAAAAACCTATTTAGTACAAATGAAAGACAAGCTGGTACTGTAGTCATTCTTTATTGGCCATGTAAGGAGAACTCATATTGGACTAATGCAGTGAGTGGGAGTGGGTTACCGTGTGGTCAGTTTTCCTGTAATGGGTTTGATGGAAGTGTATGTAAGCAGTTTGGGACTAAGCCCTTGAACAAGTCAACACGTGGTCAATAAATTGATTGAGGATTTTGCCTAGTTGATCTAAAATTCTTTTTTTTAAATAAAATAAATCTTACTATATTAAATTACCTAATCTATCTTGGAATGTGTGGGATGCTAAAATTGACTTGTGTATCACTGGTTAAGGAGATAAATCAGCCAGGAATCTGATGCCTATTCTGTGATTTCCCCCTCCCCAGTTGCTGGATAAATGAGAAGGAAATTTTAGCAAATACTAGAAACCTGAAATATTTCAGACTTCTGCTGAAAATTGGATATTGGAGAACACGATCCTTCCAGGCTATAATGCCCCTGCAGTTCAATAGCCTGCTGGCATATGTTGTACTCCACTGAAGAATGTGCATTCTGATAATATACCAGAATGACTGTGTCCTAGCTTAGGAGATGGAGTTAAAATTTATTATCTGAATAGCTGGTGTAATGTGTCGGTATTACTTCTGTTTTTGGTTTTCATTATTTCTCCTCCAATGCCCTCTGCACAAGGAGGAATAAACTCCAGTTGTCAAAGTGGGGAGTTTCAAGGTCTGGTCTTCCTCCAGACCTGCTTCAGTCTTTTCTTCCCATGTACATATGACTCTTGGTGCTTGAAGTATGGTTATGGATTCTCTTGTACTTCTAGGATATTTTTTCTGTGGGTCAGTTGGAGCCAGTATCCATTAGCGAAGCAATCTTCCAGCAACTTGAATTTCTGTAGCGTTTTTACATAAAGCAAAACCTCGGAGCACGTTAGAGGCATCAGATGATCGTCGAGGCAGAGAGAACAAACAAAAATGGGGAGATGGGCAAAATTACCAAGGAGGGTCTTTTGGGGTTTTTTGAAAATGGGAAGGGAGGATACAAGGCCGAATAATTTAGGGAAGAAGTTCCAAAGATCATTAGATTTGGGTCTCGGGAAAATCTACTGACTGGGGATTGTAAAGTAGTCAGTTGGTGGAGAGTAGGGGTGTACAACTGGAGGAGGTTGCTGAGGTAAGGTGGGGCCACAGCATGAAGTCAAGGATCTTCATGAAATTGCTGAGACTTGGTCAGACCAGGAGAGTGGGAATTTTGTGCAGGATAGAGCATCAGCCACTGTGTTTAGAATGAGGAGAGTATTGGAGAAATCTAACTTGTTGAATACTGGTATCCTGATTCAGTCCAAATAGGCATTCCCCTTAACTGCAACAACGTGGATTTATATAGTGCCTATAATGTAGTAAAACGTTCCAAAGCTCTTCACAGGAGTGTTATCGGACAAGATTTGACACCGAGCCACAGAAGGACTTATTGGGACAGGTGACCTTGGTCACTGGGATAGATTTTAAGGAGTATCTTAAAGCAGGAGAGGTATAGTGAAATCATTTCAAAGCTTGGGGCCTAGGCAGCTAAAGACACAGCTACCAATGGTGGAGCGGTGGAAATTGGGGATGTGCAAGAGGCCAGAATTGGAGGAGTGCAGAGGTCAGAGTTGTCTGGCTGGAAGAGGTTAGAGATTGAGGGATGAAGCCATGACAGGATTTGAACATCAGAATGAGAATTTTAAAATCAAGGCGTTGTGGGTCCAGGAGCCAATGTCGGTCAGTGATGGGTGAGCGGAACTTGGAGCAAGTTAGGATACGGGCAGCAGAGTTTTGAATGAATGCTACTATTAGCATTTTTGAAGGCTGCTTCATTTGAAGTGGATGTGATATTAAGCCTGCATAAACACTGACCTGTATGAGCATTTCCCTTCAAACAGGTGCATTCACACACTGTGCCATGGGACTTCTACATCAATCAGCAGCTCAAGAAGCGGCTCGGCTCCCAGTTTAATAACCATTTCAGCCAGAATCACAGCTGCTACCTATTTGAGAATGGATATGTGACAGTGGATCAGGACAAGAACTGTGAAACTCTGCAGGTGAGATCTCCAAATTTCACGGGGCGAGAACAACGGGATCTTTTAAATAGTTGCAGTGGTGAATAACTTGCTGCTTCTCATGCTGGTTGTTCTTCAGATTGTTATTTCTCCATCTCCACCTGCCATCAAGGGCTAGGTGCTTTCTTAGAGAGCATTCGTGAAGGATGATAGTTGCATGGTTCATGTACACCTCTTAGCAGCAGAGGTAGCCAATGAACTGTTCCTATAGGAAATTGCTGAAAAACATAAATCTGGTAAC
This sequence comes from Pristiophorus japonicus, assembly GCF_044704955.1. Lineage (NCBI taxonomy): Eukaryota > Metazoa > Chordata > Chondrichthyes > Pristiophoridae > Pristiophorus > Pristiophorus japonicus. The sequence goes on along the minus strand of NC_091980.1, from coordinate 176,752,040 downwards.
CTTGCTCAATTTTAATGGGTAAATGAACTTTCTGGTGTGGTACTGAGACTGATGGATGAGGAAGATCTTCAGTTTGATCCCTGATCTGTGCATCTCACCCAGAGTGGTAGTGAGGATGCTACATTTGTGGCTTAAGCAGGGGTTGGGGCAGAAAATCGGATCAGGATTCCCACTACCCGGACACTATCTAGTGACTCCTGGAAAGTCCTGTCCATTGAATCAGAACACTATTCAGCTTGACCGATGCTTATTTTGGCACTTTAACTAGCATGCTGAAACTTAATGTTCAGCTCATGCCTGAAGAATGGCTATTTTGGCAAAGAACCAGAAGGCACACCGAGCTGTAGAACCATACCCCATATAGTTCCTCATAGGTGTGTATGACTTTTGTGACATTGTTTATTACTGGTCAGTATTTTAGAGGGTTTACTTTCAAAATGCCAACAATGTTAAACAGTGATGTTGCTGGCATTTCCTGATTCCTTTTTTGTAAATTGTTATAGAATTTTTATTTGAACCTTTCCTGACTCACTAACGTGCTTGAAAGTGAAGTTCAAACGGCACCAAACTGTGTGCACTCCTAATAACTGGTAACCTTTTCATTTTTCTTTTGTAGGGTCTGTCTCGGACTTGGGAATGTGTGCCAGAAGCACTAGTTATGTTTCTGACACTTGACTTACTGGCTGTAGTGGAACTGATGCACACTGCTGAGATTGTTCATGGGGGTATAGCGCCTGAAACACTCTTCCTGGGTGACCGGTTAGTTTAATATTCGTTTATACGAACATTTGCGGCAGAGTAATGATGCCTGCCTTCTTGCTTGGGTTAGTTTTATAATGGGTTGGAGCCTTGCTGGATCAAGGATTCTGAAACCAGGAGTTCAGTTTTTAGGAATTCAGTATTGGATACTTCCCTCTGGCTGTACAAGACCTGCACCTTCCCAATCCTGGAATATGGACAGTAAGTCAGCCACAGATTGAGGTTACAAATGATCTAGAGCCAAGCAATAAAGACAGCCACTTGCTACCTGCTCTTTATCAGCTCTACCTATCTCTACAATGGCAGAAGCAAGGACTCACCTGTCATTGTCACTGCTAATAGAAGGGCAGATCCCCAGTAAAAAGAAAAACTTGCATTTATATAGCATCTTTCAAGATCTCAACATCCTAAAGCACTCCCTCAGTAATGCACTGAAGTGTCAGCTTAGATTTATGCACTCCTGCACTGTCGCTGGGCCGTGGCAACATTCAATTGCAGAAGATTACGGTGCATGGGTCAACTTCGAACTATGGATTTCAATGCCAATCAGAATTGACTGTTGCAAGTTCCAGTATAAAAAGGTAATAAACCCTGGTCCATCCATGGCAAATTCCCAACTTTACTAGCCAGGTTATCCAGCCCTGCTGCTGTTTTGCATTGAGCACACACAGTTGATATCGACTACAGTTCCCTTTAGCTTCTGATGAAGATTGCCATAGTTGAAACCAGTTTATGCTCTTAATTTGAGCAGGGCAGGTCTGATGAAAGGAGCTCGTGTTGAACACTCAAGAATTTGCATAGCAGCAAAGTGTCTTGTACTGATTGCCAGTGAGAGTTGTGCACTAGGATGGTTAAGTGCAGCAAGCTTGAATATAATGGCCCACATTTCCAGCCAGCACCTTTTTTTTAATTGAGTATACCGGGTTATTGGATACACTTGTGTTTTACACTGCATCCTTTTTTAAGATTAACCTGTTTAACCTGACTAATCTCACTTCCTCCTTAGGCTTTATAATGATGCCTTCATGTCCCCCAACATTGACGGTCTAGTTAAGCTCTTGGACTTCACTCACAGCTTGGACCTGAGGCTACAGCCTGACGTTGCCAAGTTTACAGGTTTTCCTACAGCGCATTCACTACCCAATAAGGAGCTCCTGTTGGAGTGCACTAGTGCCTACCAGGTAAGTTGCATGGGGAACTAACCTAGCTCACAACCATGCTTGTGACAATTAATTGGCACTGTGAGTGGAGCTGACCACATAGCTATGGTACTCTCCATGCTCAATACGGTTGTTACAATGCAGATTTATTATCCTCTTGTGGAGTTGGCCCTTTACTCTTATTTTCTCCAAACATTTCCTATTTGTCGTCTTCGCCCGCCCCTCTACTTTTTAAAAAAAAAAAAAAATCTGATCATGGCATATGATATACAACTACACTTCACTAGCCGTCCCTGCCTTTCTCTACACAAGCCCACAAAGAACAGCTACAAGGAGCAACTAGTTATTCAACCTTGGGGTAGGGGGCTGGCGGGGTACATCGTAGCAAGGTCTGGTGCTGTCCCTGTCTTGAAATCCAACTTTCAGCAGAAGAGGTCACTAGCTGTTTTTTTTTCTGCATTCCCCCATCCTTCTTACCCAGGGGCATGCATGCTGCCCACAACTGCAGTCAGCTAATGGGGCACAAATGGATTAAACCAGGGCCTTTTGGTCTACTGTTAAATACCACCTCGTGGAGTATTATGCACAAATCCATGGGGAGTGGTAATGGTTTGGAATGGTTATCACTTAAACAGATTATCGTTATCGCATTTCTGTGTGCATATTGGTTGCCGTGTTTCCTACGTTACAGCAGTAACTATACTTCAAAAAGAAAAGTACTTTATTGGCTATAAAATACCTTGGGATATCTTGAGGTCATGAAAGCTGCTATATAAATGTTAGGTCAAAATCCTGGAACTCCCTCCTTAAAGCACTAAAAGTACCTTCACAACACTGACTGCAGTGGTTCAAAAAAGGCAGCTCACCACTACCTTCTCAGGCAATTAGGAATAGGCAATGAATGTCGTCCTTTCCAGCAATGTCCACATCCAGTGAATAAATAAAAAGCTTTCTTTCTGATATGAACAATTCCTAGTGTACATTTCACTGAGCTGACTGACACACTTCACAAAGTGTGAGCCTGATGTGTTCTGATCACAAGCGGTTGGGTCATGTCTTTACAGGAGTGGAATTTCAATTTCAAAATGTCATCTTGCATAGTAAAGGTCCTCGCAAGTGGCTTATTGCATCTCGCTGTTCGATCTGGCTGAAGTTAATTATCCAGCACTTGGGGAAATGAGCTTGTCTTATCTATTATTAGGGTGCACTTTGAGGATAAATTGTCTGAGTGACCATATTGGGAATGAGTAAGCCTTGCAGCCTTTATTGTGGTCAGTATGCATGAAGCTCTTGTTGACCCTTAAACATGTTTACTAACCATTAATTAATTATAAAAGTTAGTTTAAATATCAGTTGGCTTTTAATTAGAACTTGAATGAAGTGGCATGCTGTTGAATCCATGGTCTGGGTCCATGGTGAACAGTGAGTTTGGTGTGTTCAATATGAATTGAATCCAGATGTGGCCAATTGCATTTCTCGTCAATAAAACATGAACAATAGACACTGCTATTGGGCATGTGATCTCAGTGCTCCTCGTTCCACAGTGTATGCATGTGAACTTTAACCTATCTGGGTTTGTTGGTAAATAAGACAAATCAGTGTAATATTTTTTGATTATTGTGGCTACTTTACGTTTTGGTTACTGAATGTTTTAGATGTTAAATAAATATACACATGAAGTATATTTACCTGGATTGTGAGTGTATGTATGCGAGGCATTTTCTACTAGCCTTAGTACGTGTGGCTATAAAAGTGTTGCCGTAGCCAGACCGGTGACCAGTCACCAATTTCTATTGGCCAACACTGAGATAGGGAGTGTGGTAAAAGCAGACACTGTTCCCATTCCTGTTTGTATTCCATGACCCCTGATGGAAAATACATGTTGATGTTTTTGAACCGAATGAGGCTTGGCTATGAAGCACTCTATGGTTGAATAAGTAGCTGATACTAGTTGTCCAGGTTCATGAGTGAAGAACAGGCCTATTGGGTAAGCTACCAGAGTGCTGCCAACAACCCAAGAATAAGACTGTTTCTGCAACAAATGGGTTTGAATGAATTGAAGCGAAACATCTTTACATTAACAGAGAAATTATAGGTACGAAAAACCTGACCGTTGCAGCTTAAAATCCTAAATGTCCCCTGGTGAGGTAGATGAAATTAGAAAGCATGCAGCTTGTGTGAGGAGCCAAGCCAGTGTTTATAGCTATAACTAGTGTGTGCTCTAACTTTAACCCTCGTCACTGGCTGTTGTAGGTTGATCTCCTTGGGATTGCAAACACGTTACATTTCCTGCTGTTTGAAGGGCATCTAGATGTCTGCAAGGAGGGTTCACTGTGGATACTCAGCCCCACATCCTACAGGTACCTTCAATGGCATTACTTTCATTTTGTATTGTGCAATGTTGGTACTGCTTTTTCTAAATCCTTGTTTCAGACATGTAAAATCAATGAGCCCAGTTGCTGTGTTGCTAAATGAGTTGAGTCTGCACTACCAATAATGCAGTGATCTGTAAATTGCTTGAGCAGCTCTTGTCTAAAATTAAAGACATTTTGCTCCTGCCACATTTATACACCTCCCCTTCCCCAATCATTAAGCCTATGATTCCCATATATTTCTTGACCTTTTTTGGTGAGAATCATACTATTTGTCCATCTACCGCTGGGCAATGAACTGGCATTCTTGCCTAGTAAATTTTTGGAACCAGATGCTAAAAGGCAAGAATGCACTCGCGCCCCCTTGTGGAAGTATTTAGTTGCTGTTCCACGCCTCCCCAAAAACATGTGTAAAATTAATTTTGGCATGAATATGCTATTCATGGCACCGTGCTAAGCATGACCCTCTGAACTTTGTTTCTGTTCAGGTTAATTACTTTTTTGATATGCCCTCTTTCCCACTGCAATATCACCAGCACTCCCTATTTCACTTCTGACCTGCTGCATCAAGTGGCCAAGGAGATGGGACTAAGTGACCTGATCCCAGGTGTCTGTCTATACAACTGTTCTTGAACTGGGTATACAAGTGACTACCTGGCCAAAGCAGAAGTTCAGACTTGTGCTTGTCACCCATATAGCACAACAGAGATCAGGGACTCCATGCACTGGGGAGTTGAACCTGTATCCTTCCATCTCACCAATCTGTGGTATTGCTCTAACTGAATTTAATGTATGATTGTTGCATTCACTCCCCAGGTATGTAATTTGCCTAGGTATGTAATTTGTGTTTAGGTTAATACTCTCTCCCTAGCAGTGAACGACTGCTAGATGTCTGCCTTGGCTCAATGGGTAGTACTCTCTCTTCCTGAGGTAGAAGATTGTCGGTTCAAGCCCCACTCAAGTTTTGAGCACATAATCTAGGCTGACACTCCAGTACAGTACTGAGGGGAGAGCTACAGTGTTTTAAGGTTCCATCTTTCGGATGAGACATTAAACCGAAGGCCTGTCCTGCCCCCTTAGGTGGATGTAAAAGATCCCAAAAGATTTCAAAGAAGAGCAGTTGAGTTCCCCTTGGTGTCCTGGTATATCTCAACCAACATCACTCTGGTGATTATCTCATTGGATCCCACATTTACTACATTTCAATAGTAACTACATTTCAATAGTTACTTCATTGGCTATTAATGCTTTGGGACATCCTGAGGCCATGAACAGTGCTACATAAATGGAGTCTTTTTTTTGTATTCTTACAGAATGGAATTGCTGTACATGGAGTTATGGAGCAGTTTCTTTGAAAAGATTCTGAATGCAAGAGATGCACCCTCCGTCTCTACACTGAGTGATCTGCGACAGACCATGAGAGAAGCCATTGAACCAGATTATGAGATTATGTACAATAATGCATTCATGCTGAACCTGACTCCCTATGATTAGTGAATGGAAGACCATTTTAAAAACTACTGTTTTATTTCAGGTTCCTATATTTCGATTTTACTGAATAAAATTGCTATGTAAATGCATTTAATATTTTTTTGCTGTAATGATGGATACAAGTTGACTATTAAAGGTTTAAAATCTGTTTTATCTTCAGCCAATCCTGATCCCTTCTTGACCCAATGTCCATACTTTTCCAGCAGGGGCTGCTAGATGGTTATCGGGAGTGCCCAGCCCTGCAATCAATAATCTAGGGTACTGGGTCTAAAAGTTGCATCCTTCAACTGGTGCTGCATGAGGTCAGCTCACTTTTTGCAGACTGGGGATTAAACATGAGGTACTTCTAGGCCGATGTGGCTCAGCAGCTCACTAATAGAAATACTCATTGAGATGCAGCATCTTTCCCATTCACCTTGGAGAATACAATGACCTGTTATGTATTGCATAATGCTTTGACAATGCTCTCTTATTTTGTGGTATCCTCACTAAATAATAGGCCGGATCTTGCTGGAAATAAGATGACCTGTTAACGACACATGCCCTTTTTAATTGGCTAGCAAATTCAGGGCATTGATGTGCTGAGTTGCGAATCTGCAGCACTTGCTAGTTGATTTATGCCACTCAACCATTTGCTTCACACACAGGGCATCTCGCTCTTAACTTCCCTGTCATTTTTAAGAACTTGCTGAATTTGCAAATTAATTGTCCATTAAACTCACTGCAGAAAGTTGTCTGGTAATTAACAGCACAAGCACCTTTTTTAACCATGATAATTGTTAATGACTGCCAATCAACTGTTCTGGCCAGACAGCTGAGCGCATGACCGGCAATGGTGCAGCGATTAAAATGAGATGCGCAAAGACCAGAATTGGAGGACGCCAAGATCTCTGAGGGTTGTAGAGCTGGAGGAGATTAGAGATGAGGGGGTGAGGCCATGGAGGGATATGAAAACCAGGGTGAGAATTTTAAAATTGAGGCGTTAAAATCCAATGTAAGTTAGCAAGCACGGGTGCTAGGTGAATGGGATTTGGCGCAAGTTAAGATGTGGGTAGCAGAGTTTTGGATGCGTTAAAGTTTATGGAGGGTAAAAGATGAGAGTCCGGCCAGATGAGTGTTGGTATCTGTATAGTCAAGTCTAGGGGTAATAAAGGCATGGATGAGGATTCCCACAGCAGATGAGCTGAGGCAGGGGTGGAGACGGGCGATGTTGCGGAGGTTGGAGTAGGTGGTCTAACCAACGTTCTATACAAGTTTAATAATTTTCCTACTTTTCAATTCTAGTCTTTTGAGATGACTAACTGCTGTTGCCTGTATAGACTGACCACTTGTGACTGATGAATTTCCAGAATAGGTTACATGTTCTACCCATGGAGTGTATTGACTGCGAGGATCACTGCAGTATTGGCTTCTGATGCCACAGGGACACTTGAGCTTCCTAATTGGAAATGCTATAGGAATTTGTCGATCTTCCATTTACAAAATGTTATTAAGAGGGCCTCCAGGGATGTTCCTAGACTGCTTAGTTTCCAGATATTGATCAAACTGGAATGGGCTTCCTGAGCTGCAGTTTACTATGGGCTAGTAAAGTTGTCAATATATGGGATTTTGTTTTTGGCCATTTTTCCAGACTGGATTTTTTTTTAACCTAAATTACACTTTTTAAACAAGCTATGTACTGAGACAGGTGGGGAATTTGAAGTGTTGATGAGTGAGGAATTAAAAAGGTCTCCACTAATACTGGGGTTGTTGAGCTGTTCATTATCTCAAGTCGGTTGGGCAACAAATATTCACTCCTTTTTGTGGTGAGAACAACCTTATTTTAGTGGCCACAGCATGAGCTGTTTGCAGAGAATACTCCTGGGGAAATGGAGAGAAAGATGAGTTTGATTGACAGACCTGCTGGCAAATCTCTGCACAAGGAAGACTTGAAGATACCAAATTTTGAGGCAGTGCTCTAGAGTTTAGTATTTTTTGCTGCAAGAGTGATGCTGACTGTACAAACTGCTGTCTTGAGTTTGACAGTGGGTTCCGTTTCAATCCTAAAGACAGTAAATAAATATAGAGAACATTGACTGGTTGGATAGATGAATGAAAACCAAGCCATAAGCTTCACCGACCTCCCACTTTCCCCACCTTCCTACTACTGCCCACCCCCCAGCAGTGGTCGAGTTGTTGAGCCATTTAAATTGGAACAGTTTCAAGGTCTGATCTCTGGTCTGAGTTGGGTGATCTCAACTGGTGGCAGTAGAGGTGGTACAATTGCCCTCTGCAGTACCGGCGCGATTTCTACTCCTGATTGTGCCCAGCAATTCCTGTTCGAAATTGGGTGTCAGGCTGTACCTTCCGCAGTTGTGCCTGTTGCATATTGAGAAGGATCCTACATGTGAATAGGAGAAACTTGAGTGAAATACCAGAGTCTGGCAGCTATGAAACTGTATCTCCGAGGAGTCAAAACCTTAGAGAGGGTGTGGTTAGAAAACCTATAATCTCCAAATTGATAGTGGGTTCAAATTCCAGGCTACAGTGGCATAGTGGTTATATTACTGGACTAGTATTTCCAGAGGCCTGGACCAGTAATCCAGAGTGATGCCAGCATAGCAGTTTAAGAATTTCAATTAATTTCTTTTAAAAAATCTGGAAATAAAAAAGCATTTATCAGTAAATGTTGAGATTGTCATAAAAGCCCAATTGGTTCATATAGTGTTTCCTCCCCAAAAGGACATTAATGTGACTCCAGTTCCACACCACCATGGTTAACTCTTAATTGCCTTCTGAAGTGGCCTAGCCAGCCACTCTGTTGTGACAACGAGGGATAAGACCTGATGCTTGTCTTGCCAGTGATGACCGCAATGCTGTTGGGTAGGGAGTTCTGAATATTTGAGATCAGGGAATCTTGAAGCAGTTGAACAGTGTAGAACTAGGAGGAACAAGGCAAAAGTATTGATAAATCAGAGAAAAAGGATGTAAATGATTTGCAGCTGTATCACATCACCTGGTTCAATATGAATGATGTAGTGAAGTAAAACTAATAATTGCAACTCTGGTGTGGTCAGTTTTTAAGCTATAGACTATGTTTTTGTCAGTCTACAAGGGAAATTAATTTAGATGATTTTTACTTGAGGTGCTCAACAAAGTAGACATGTAATTTGTGAGGAAGGTGAGCAAGGACTACCCACCTCTTTCTCCCCCCTCCACAAAGAAGAGATTCTTCACCCAGTTGAAGGGTTTTAAAAACGAGCAAATGGTAATATTAAAGTTGAGATTGGTGATGTCACAGCCATGGCTCAGTTGGTAGCACTCTTCTGAGTCAGAAGGTCAATTTCAAAGACGAGCAGGGGAGTTTTTGGTGTCACTAAAGCACTGACCACACTTGATCGGCACCGCTGGGCAGGCCACTGTTCACATACCAGACACGAGACTCCCAAAGCAGTGCTCTACTCGGAACTCCTTCATGGCAAACGAGCCAAAGGTGAGCAGAGGAAACATTACAAGGACACCCTCAAAGCCTCCCTGATAAAGTGCAACATCCCCACCAACACCTGGGAGTCCCTGGCCAAAGACTGCCCTAAGTGGAGGAAGTGCATCCGGGAGGGCGCTGAGCACCTAGAGTCTCAACGCCGAGAGCATGCAGAAATCAAGCACAGGCAGCGGAAAGAGCGTGCGGCAAACCAGTCCCACCCTCCCTTACCCTCAACAACTATCTGTCCCACCTGTGACAGAGACTGTGGTTCTCGTATTGGTCTGTTCAGCCACCTAAGGACTCATTTTAAGAGTGGAAGCAAGTCTTCCTCGATTCTGAGGGACTGCCTATGAGGATGATGATCAGTTGGTAGCACTCTCGCTTCTGAGTCAGTAGGTCAATTTCAAAGAAGAGCAGGGGAGTTCTCAGTGTCCTGGCCAATATTTATCCCTCAACCAACATCACTAAAGCCGATGATCTGGCCATTTCTTGGTGCTATTTGCAGGATCTTGTGCATAAATTACTGGCGCCTTTCCTACATTACAACAGTGACTACACTTCAAAAAGTATTAATTGGCTGTAAAGTGCTTTGGGATGCCTTGATGTGAAAGTTGCAAGTTGCTATTGACTGAGTGCAAAGTTTCTCAGCCTGTTCCCACGATTTCTCAATACCATTGGAAGGCTCCACAGCAGCCTTCAGACGGATCCGAAGTCTCATTCTTAACCCCGCTCGTTGGCATTGGATCCACTTCAGCATGGAGACACTTCCTGTTGGCGTCAGAGAGGGAACCTGTACTGTGAGCTTCTTTAAGTTGGTGAAAGAATATAGATATGTTAAATTATTTTAATCAAAAATTGGTTTAAACTGCTCACAAATCCTCGGGTCAAGTTTGTGCTTTGGGGACAATCGGAAAATTGCACTCACAACTGCGCTGATTCGGTTACACTTCCAAGTTTCTGCTAAACTTCATTTGCATAATCAAATGTAAAATTATAAGAACATTAGAAATAGGAACAGGAGTAGGCCATACGGATCCTCGAACCTGCTCCGCCATTCAATAAGATCATGGCTGATCTGATCATGGACTCAGCTCCATATCCCTGCCTGCTCCCCATAACCCCTTATCGTTTGAAGACAGAAATAGACAGTTTCTTAATGTCCCAGCTTCCACAGCTCTGAGGCAGCGAATTCCACAGATTTACAACCCTCAGAGAAGAAACTTCTCCTCATCTCTGTTTTAAATGGGCAGCCCCTTATTCTAAGATCATGCTCTCTAGTTCTAGTCTCCCCCATCAGTGGAAACATCCTCTCTGCATCCACCTTGTCAAGCCCCCTCATAATCTTATACGTCTCGATAAGATCACCTCTCATTCTTCTGAATTCCAATGAGTGGAGGCCCAACCTACTCAACCTTTCCTTGTAAGTCAATCCCCTCATCTCCGGAATCAACCTAGTGAACCTTCTCTGAACTGCCTCCAAAGCAAGTATATTCGTAAATATGGAAACCAAAACTGCATGCAGTATTCCAGGTGTGGCCTCACCAATACCTTATATAGCTATAGTAAGACTTCCCTGCTGTTATACTCCATCCCCTTTGCAATAAAGGCCAAGATATCATTGGCCTTCCTGATCACTTGCTGTACCTGCATACTAACCTTTTGTGTTTCATGCACAAGTACCCCCAGGTCGCGCTGTACTGCGGCACTTTGCAATCTTTCTCCATTTAAATAATAACTTGCTCTTTGATTTTTTTTCTGCCAAAGTGCATGATCTCACACTTTCCAACATTATACTCCATTTGCCAAATTTTTGCTCACTCACTTAGTCTGTCCTTTTGCAGATTTTTTGTGTCCTCACATTGCTTTTCCTTCCATCTTTGTATCGTCAGCAAACTTGGCTACCTTACACTCAGTCCCTTCTTCCAAGTCGTTAATATAAATTGTAAATAGTTGGGGTCCCAGCACTGATCCCTGCGGCACCGCACTAGTTACTGGTTGCCAACCAGAGAATGAACCATTTATCCCGACTCTCTGCTCTCTGTTAGTTAGCCAATCCTCTATCTATGCTAATATATTACCCCCAACCCCGTGAACTTTTATCTTGTGCAGTAACCTTTTGTGTGGCACCTTGTCAAATGCCTTCTGGAAGTCCAAATACATCACATTCACTGGTTCCCCTTTATCCACCCTGTTCGTTACATCCTCAAAGAATTCCAGCAAATTTGTCAAACATGACTTCCCCGTCATAAATCCATGCTGACTCTGCCTGACCAAATTTTGCTTTTCCAAATGTCCTGCTACTGCTTCTTTAATAATGGACTCCAACATTTTCCCAGCCACAGATGTTAGGCTAACTGGTCTATAGTTTCCTGCTTTTTGTCTGCCTCCTTTTTTGAACAGTGCAACCGGGCAGTGTAATAGAACGTAATTGCTTTTTATCCCCATTAAAAAGTATTGCTTGATGCATGGTACATTTTTATTAATACCTGTACAGCAGAAAATGGGGTTATCACCAAAAATAAGCATTTTAATAAAGGTGCCTAGTCCTACACTGAAAATGACAAAAATACCATACTGAAACATTTCGTTGATGTATACTAGTTAGTTTCTAGTGCCCTAAAAAAAATGAGTACAATTTGAAGAGCATTCCCAAACAATCTTTCCCCTAAGTTTTGTGAGCAGAAGGTCCCACCTCGGCCGCTCACAAGCTGATGTCACTGGGAGGGACCGTGCACGATAAAGTTAGAGTGAACAGTGTTCCTGAACCAGCGCAATCTCACAAGTTCAACCTGGGGCTGTTGCCAGTTCTAGGGGTGGGGTCTGATTCAAGCGAATTGAATCCTGAACCAGCGTAAGAGATGTGGAAACTCAAGCGCCAGTGTTTTTTGTGCATAGCTGCCCTGATTGTACCAATATAACTAGCGGAAACTGGAACGCAATATCGCGCCCCCCCCCCCCCCCCCATATCCTTTGATCACAATGACATCAATAACATTGGAGAAAGATGAACGGAATTTTAGGGCCGATGACATTATACTATGTGAGGATAGGCACGTATAGATGAATAGAATAAGCTCATTGGCATATAGAATGATAGAATATTGAGCTTGGTTAAAACACTCGAGAAAGACACACAGCTGAAAGAGACAAGCTTTTTATAATAGGAGGGGGAATAGTGTATGAAAAAGGAATTTTGATTGCCATTGAGGATAAGTTTCCATTGTAATAAAGATTGGAAGATATAAGACATCAAAGGTTGACACAAGAGGGTAATAGGAACTGTCAACAAGGCATACACAGAGAGGTAGTGATGATATCTGATCCACACATTTGACCCCACCTAATGGAACAACATTCTGAAGCAATGAACAAAATAAGGAACTCTTCAATCTATTCTTTCAGAGGAACAAAGTCGATGGGCTAGAAGTTTGGGTTTTTGCAATTTCGCCCATTTTCAGGCAATAATTGCGGCAACATTTTTTTTTAACCGCTGGGTTACCGTTAACGCTAGAGCTCGTAAAATTCAGCAAACAGTCAAGAGCGTTAGCGATAGCGATAAATACGACATTACACAACTGAATTTGTACGCCAGAGCCGAAACTTCCCAGCGAAAAAATCGGGCCATCTGTGCACGTGCAAAGTTTTTTTTTTGCTATATTTTTCTTCTTCCCGCGCTTTTGGTCAGCTGTTAGGGAGCGTCCACACATTGCAGTACACCCAGGGCTGAATCAGCCATTTTTAGATTTAATTCGCAATGGAAGGAGATGGGAGCAGGCAGAGAGCCAGAAAGTTCACCAGTGAGGCAAACAAGGCCCTTGTCAATGCTGCTGAAAGGAAATAGGCCAAACTAAACAGGAGGGGTGCAAGTAGACCACTCCCAGCAGTTTTTCATAGAATTTGGACCAGCATATCTGAGGAGATTCTATCGATGCCATCCGAAGGACCCACACACAGTGCCGCAAGAGGTTTAATGACCTTTGCAAGGTCGTTAGAGTAAGTAATATTTTTAGTGAGGCACTCCTTCAGTACTTAAATTATAAATCTGACCCTATTTGTTCTCATGCTGTTGGTATAAGTAGGCTTAGTGTTGAACTTTAATTGCCATGACTGATCTTTACACATTATTAAGTTTGCTTTCTGAGATCTTAAAAGATGTTTCTGCACTTCAAATGTTTTCCTCTTGAACCACGTGCAACTTACAGGACCATTAAACAGAGGATTGTATTAAATGCACACAGTATGGTATAAGTGGCTATCTGTGTGCTACAAGAGCAGATGGGCCCTCTGGTAACCATTCCCATTGTCACCTTTGCAGGGAAAGATGTTCCACAACCGCCGGGAGCAGCAGCGGATGGACGACAGTCCACCCCGAAGCATGTCTCTGACAGACAATGAGGAAAGAGTGGCTGGTCTGATCGGTGCCTCAAGGAGGGCAACTGCACGTGGGGATGCTGACCCCCTGTTCGATAGTGAGGGTAAGTCCTGCACACTCCCCGGGCTGGGTTGGGGCAATGTGATGTAGTGTCTGTCAACTAGAGTTGGGGCAATGTCATGCAGTGTCTCTGGGCTACATGTAATGGAGTAGCAGCGGTCCTTCAAATGAGCTTGTGGCTCTGTGACCTTACTCATGTCACCCTGCCCCCTCCACTGCTGCTAACCACTCGTCTGTTGTTTTGTATTTCCAGATGAGGAATCGCATGCGGCAAATTCTTCAATGGAAGCCTCCATCACAGGCCGTCATGTGGGGGGGGGGGGGTTGGGGGGAGGAGGGCGAGGACAAGGATGAGGCACGGAGAGGAGCTAACAGAGCAGCCTACTCCAGGGGTGGGGGGGGCGGGGGGGAGGATAGATGCACTCGACACCTCTTTTTCTTCCAGATAGCACCTCGTTCGCAGATGAAACAGTCTCAGGCTTTCATCCATTTGAGGCCCCGAGTACTAGTGGCATGCAGCAACACACTCCCGGGGTCGAATCCTGTATGCCGTCTCTCCGGAGGGTGAGTCGACAAAGACGTCTGCTGACAGACAGGCGGATGCACAGCTGGACATGGTGGGAACTGTCCAGCTCACCCAAAAGCTCCTAGAGGTATTGGGTTGGATTCCCGCAAGCATCGTGGCACTATCTGCAAACGTGACTGAGGTCGGGTCGCAGGTTGTCCTGCAATCCCCAGTGTCACACCTAGACCCGCAGCCCCTGTGACTGGCAACGCCGAGCAAGAGGCTCGGCACTCAGAAGCCGGGCCTTCTATATCCCGAGCTTCTCCATCGTCTCTCCCCCCCAGTACAGGAGGACTCTGGCCGCTGTGCTGCACAAACCTTTGGTGCCAACTTGGGTAGGATCACGACGCGAGGGAGGGGGGTGTGGGGGAAGGGGTTGCGAGAGAAGGGGGTTAGGGTAAGGCAGGGAGCCAGAGGTAAAAGATGTTCAATGCAGGGGCTGTTCTGTTTTGTTATTTTGTAAAAGTTTTAAAATTCTGTTCAAGTTCAAATTTTATTTAAGTTTCAAAATGATGTTTAAAAAGTTTACAATGTTTATTAAATTCTTTTGTTCACCTTAACCATTCCTGTGTAGTGTCTCCTTTGCAGACTAAGAGGGGGAATAGTCAACATGGTGGGATAGAGTGGCCAGACAATGGTCAAACGTGCCGTTCACTCTTCAAGCAAAGCATTGAATTATGAGCTGCTGATGTAAGGCTTTTGCATTGGCGAAAGCTGCACGAGGCCATGGTGGTGGTGGCATGGGTTCCTCGCCAGGCTCCTCGTCCCCCTCCTCCCCTCTCTCCTGAGATGGTCCTGCAGTCCCTATTGGCAATTCTTGTCCCCTCATGATGGCTAAGTTGTGTAGCATGCAGCACACCACAATGAACTCAGAGACCTGCTGAGGGGAGTATTGCAGGCATCCTCCAGAGTGGTCCAGGCATTGGAAGCGCTGCTTGAGCACTCCAGTTGTCTGTTCGAAGATGTTGCGTGTGGCTCTATGGCTTTCATTATAGCGATGCTCGGCTTCTGTCTGAGAGTTCCGAGGGGGGGGGGGGTCATGAGCCAGGTGACTAGGCCGTAACCTTTGACCCCCAGCATCCAGCTCTGGCCTTGGGGTTGACATTCGAACAGGCCTGAGACAGTGCTCTCACGCAAGATGAAGGCATCATGGATGCTCCCTGGATATTGGGCATTGACTGCCACTATGCGCTGAGTATAGTCACAGACGATCTATATGTTCTTGGAGAGGAATCACTTTTGGTTTCGGTAAACCTCTGCATTCTGTAAAGGTGCTCGCAGGGCGATGTGCGTAGAGTCAAAGGCACCCTGAACCTTGGGGAAGCCAGCAATTCATTCAAAACCTACAGCCCTCTAATTCTGGGCCTCCTTGGTCATTGAGAAGTTTATAAAGTCCATCTTGCGTGCGCACAGTGCAGTAGTCACCTGGCGAATACAGCAATGTGTAGCATACTGCGAGATGGAGCATATGTCCCCCGCTGATGCCTGAAAGGAGCCGGAGGCAAGTGCCGCAGTCACCTTCACCTTGATGGACAGTGCAGTCCTGTTGCTGCTGGGAGGCTGTAGGCCTGCCTTTATGAGCTGGCATATTCCTGGGCCCGCCTCTTTTTGGAAGTGCAGCCTTCTAATGCACTGTGCCTCAGAGAGCTGCAGGTATGAGTGCTGTTGCCTGTAAACTCGTTGAAGGCCTCCTCCCCATACATCTGCAACCTCTTCGATTACGCTCAAAATGCTCATCAATAAGCCTTCTTCCAGCTCAACACTGCATAGAAAAAGCAGCCAGGAATAATGGCTGACATAGTATAGCCCCAGTTTAAGTATCCTTTAAAACAAACTATAAACTCACATAAAACATCAGTGTGTAAAACACAGCCGCCTTCTCCAAATCCTTCTATTCACTGAACGTTTGCTCCGTTTTCATGTTAGCGCTGGGTTCGACTGGTTTTTTCTGGCGGGTTCCAGACGGATGATAAATCAGGTGATATTGCCGAATTTTCTGCCCAGGGCAATAGCGCAATGTTGCCCGCCGATTGACATTCAAACCGTGAAAACATTGGATGTGCGCTAAGTTTTAGCGCCGCCACAAAACCACTGCCGAAATTTCCACCTGGGTGCAAAATGTTGTGCAACTCGTTTAGTGCCAAAAGAAAGTCGTTTTTGTTCACCCCGGTGAAAAAGCGGTCGCAAACCTGTCAAAAATCCTTCCCCAAATCTGTCCTAATATCTCCTTATGTGGCTCAGTGTCAACTTTTCTTTACACTCCTGTGAAGCACCTCG
Source organism: Pristiophorus japonicus (assembly GCF_044704955.1). NCBI lineage: Eukaryota > Metazoa > Chordata > Chondrichthyes > Pristiophoridae > Pristiophorus > Pristiophorus japonicus. Next base: position 176,735,521 of record NC_091980.1, on the reverse strand, counting down.
AGACATTTTACTACGTTAATGCAAGTTGTTGTTGTAGGGGGTTATGTTTTATCATTGATTTGATTTAATTAAAAAAAAGTATCAACAAGACATTGGAGTGTTTCCCTACTCCTTGAGCTTGCATTAGAGGTAAAGGACGTATGACAACATCCTATACCTCCACATAGGGGAAATAGGGATTTGTGACAATATCCTGTATAAACACAACGGAGGGAGTCAAAATAGCTTCTGAATAAGGCCAAAACATAGCGATAGAGGATATAATCTAAAAAATGTAAAGAAAATTACTGAATGGAAATCAAAGGAAGAAATGACACCAAAGAATTGTGCAAAAATCAGACAAAGAGTCTGTGGAACGGAGCTCAGTGACACCATTTTGGTCAGCTCGGTATCTGAAGGCAGAATCCCGTCACCATGGTTGACTCTAAACCATTGACGAGTTTCCTTTTGCCCAATATGGAGTGCACACCCATTCCTTGCAGGAGCATGCTCTGTAGCAACACACCCCAGATCCCAAAAGGCTTCCGCCGATGCATCAGTAGGTTACATATCCTGCCTAGAGGCATACCAGGACGATCTCGGGCTCAATTTCCAAGATGTGTTGATTGAGGGCTGTGCTAGAGGTGCTTCAATTAGCCACACGCTTATGGATTAGAGAAGGGAAAATAATAAATCAACTGCTCCTGATTATTACCCATTGGCACCCCCTTCCCAAATGAAACCTAGTGTACATGGTGCTAGTTGTTGCTCAGTTGGTTGCACCCTTGCCTCCGAGTCTGAAGGTTGTGGGTTCAAGTCCCACTCCAGAGATTTCAGCCCATAATCTAGGTGGACAGTACTAAGGGAGTGGAAGATGCCTATGCGTGAGTTCTTTTAACGTGGGGTGGTCGTTGCACACTGGCTAAGCTGTCCTGGTCCAGTGGCAAGGGGGTCCAAGACGATTGGAGACCAGGCACTGCTGTATGGGCCTAGTTGCCTACGACGAGATGTTGGCAGCAAGCTCGGCGCTGAGAAGTGCCCTGAGGGAGTGCTGCATTGTCAGAGGTACAGTCTTTCGGACAAGACATTAAACTGAGGCCCAGTCTGCCCTCTCAGGTGGACATAAATGATCCCATGGGACTCTTCAAGGAGAGCTGGGAAGATCTTCTCAGGTGACCCGGCCAATATTTATCCCTCGACCAACACCTAAAACATATGATTTAGTTATCAGCACATTACTATTTAGTGGGAGCTTGCTGGCGCAAATTGGCTGTGCGCAAATTGGCTGCTGCATTTCCCTACATTACAACAATGACTACACTTCAAAAGTAATTCATTGGCTGTAAAGCACTTTGAGATATCCTGAGTTTGTGAAAAATGCTATATAAATGCAAGTTCTTTCATTTTATTTCACTTAAAGAGTAAATTTATTTAGAAATGCAGTTATATACATAGTACAATTAAACTTAAATTAACTTTGTACAAATATTAAAATACTATCTTCACACCCATTGCAATATACAGGATTCCAAAGAAACTTAAAAGCAAAAGCCAAAGATGCACAGGTTGAGTGACCTCGACACATTCCACAGTTCCATTCCATTACACTAACAGCCACGTCACAAGAAACCGCGCTCTTGCCTCTGCATCAGCAGCGGGACTGCTGTACAACAGCATCCCGTTCCTCGTTTAGGAAACGTCGGAGAAATTATTTATTTATTTACAACAATGATAAAATGGTAAAATCTAATCGTCAATGCACACCTCCCCCCGCTACAGAGAGAGCCCAAGAGACAGATCGGTTACAAAAGAAAGCACTGGTTAATCCAAGCATTCACGCTGCACCTTGGCACGGGCACACACACAAAGCCTCTCGGATGGCAGGGCTAGGAAGGTGGAAATAACAGGGTCCCAGTTAGATGGTGCTGCCGGTTCGAGACCGGTAGCTGTGGATCAGATTGTCAGCCTGAGCAGCAGGTGTAGGTTCATTTCTTCCCCAAAGAGCGTGGTGAAGATGTGGCACTTGCTACCACAAGTAGTTAAGGCGAACAACATAGATGCATTTAAGAGGAAGCTTATGAGGGAGAAAGGAATAGAAGCCTATGCTGATAGATTTAGATGAAGTAGGTTGGAGAGGAGGCTCGTGTGGAGCATAAACACTGGCATGGATTAGTTGGACCAAATAGCTGTAATTTCTCTGGGCGCCAACAGATACCTGTTTACATGCGCGTGCAGAGTCCAGTCCCGGCCATTGTGTCGTGCGGGTGGGAGTATCCTTACCATCTTACCCCCCAAAAAATGACAAATAAAACTGTTTCAGTTCATAACGGGCCAAGAAGGTCAAAGGGCATGCCCAAGTGTTCTCATTCGACCCTGCAATGGCCCTCCACTCCCGCGCAGCATCAAGCCCGAGTGGTGCTTGATGGCCTCCCCCACACTGCTATACCCCAACACTCGGATCAGCTGGATAGGTTAGGGAAGGACCACGGGATGGGGGGTCACAATCTCAAGTTGCGCAATGCCACAATTAGGTTAGATGTGAGGAGGTGGTTCTCCAGAGAAAAGTGTGCCCGTGGAACAGGCCGCCGGCTCGTGTGGTGAACGTCCATTAGCTGCATTCCTTCAAGTGAGAGCTGGAGTTGTTTTCAGCTGGGTCGGAGATCGCTTCATTCAAGATAGCTACCGTGTAACATTAATCAGGGCCAGAGTGGTCTCATGGACTAGGTTCGATCACCTAAGGGGGTCGGAGAGGAACTTTTCAGATTTTCCTCAAATTGGGCTGGGTTTTATCTGGTTTTTCACCTCTCCCAGGAGATCACATGGTCTCCAGCTGGGCTGGAGTGCGTCAGTATTGTGATCCGCAAGGTATCGCAGTTTTGTGGGATAAGCTGGATGGGCCAGAGGGTTTTTCCATGCCTGTCTTTTTATGTAGTTACCCAACTTCGAAGTTATGCTATTGGAGTTCACAGATTAGTAGCACCCTTAGCAAAGTTCTCTCCAAGCTGCGCGTTTGCAGTCACGCAGTTATCTGCAAGGTCCCATGCAGGCCGCTTACAAACCCTTACTTTGGAAATAACCTGTAAAAATTTAAAGGGACATTGAAAGAAACAGGGCGTGCAGAACAAAGCGCAGCTTGCAAGGAACATTGACCCTTAGGTGTAGGGAGGGTCAGTGACCCACACACGGGAAGCTTCACACATAGGGGACATTGTGACAGGTCCCCTCTCGAGGCCCCCACATCTCCGGCTGGTGCTCAGCAGACGTTCATTAGCGAGGGGGTCCCTCACCTGCATTCTTCCCTTGCATGTTCCAATTTCTCCGTCTCTGGACACTTGGGTTTTTAATCACTTTGCAACGCCTAGATTTTAAAACTCTCATCCTTGTGTTCAAATCCCTCAACGGCCTCACTCCGTCCCATCTCTGTAACCTGCTCCAGGGCTCCGAGCTCTGGAATTACCCACGTAAATCTCTCCACTTTTCTCTACTCCTTAAAACCTACCTCTTTGACCAAGCTTTTGGTCACCTGTCCCCGAATGTTATCACTCCACCATTGGCAGCCGTGCCTTCAGCTGTCGAGGACCTAAGCTTTGCTCAAAGAATTCTGTCACTAAACTTCTCCCCATCTCTACTTCTCTTTCCTCCTTAAAACCTACCTCCTTCACTTGTCGTAATATCTCCTTATGTGGCTTGATGTCAAATGTTGTTCGATAACGCACCTGTGAAGTGCCTTAAGAAAATCATCATCATAGGCAGTCCCTCGAAATCGAGGAAGACTTGCTTCCACTCCAAAAGTGAGTTCTCAGGTGACTGAACAGCCCAATACAGGAATTACAGTCTGTCGCCTTAGGAAAAATTACTGCGTTAAAGGCGCTATATAAATACAAGTGTTGACACTTGAGTTAGGGCAAGTTTTTTTTGTTTTGGAAACATATCTACCCATCTTTATCTCCTTTCTTATTGTTGGAGCCTTGCCCTGGTTTCCGACTTTTCCCGGCCCTTCAACTAAAGCGGAGGCCAGTACAGGAGAAACACACACAAACACCATTCACATCTTCAAGGCAAAAAGAAAAGAATATAGATTTCCACTTTCCCTTTATACATTGCACAAAGGCTGAGAATATCCACCGATATTTGCTATGGAGGACTGCAGGCAGGAGCGGAGTGATGGGGATTTCAGATAGAGAGGTCCCAGTCTTCATGCTATATCCTTACATGCACAGGTTTTACTGGATCAGAGGGGTTTAATCGATCTGCTGAGACCACAGTGGTAATGGAGAAAGAGAGTACATACTAAGTACAACCTTTTCTGTGTCAGCCGTGGCTCAGTTGGTAACACTTGCCGGAGTCGGAGGTTGTGGGTTCAAGCCCCACCCCAGAGACTTGAGCACAAAATCTAGGCTGACACTCCAGTGCAGTACTGAGGGAGCGCTGCACTGTCAGAGGTGTCATCTTTCAAATGGGAGGTTAAACCGGCTCCCTGTCTGCCCGCTCTAGTGGATGTAAACGATCCCCTGGCACTATTTCAAAGAGCAAAGAGTTCTCCCTAGTTTTTTGGCCAATATTTATCCCTCAACCAACATCACTGATCATTATTACATCATTGTGGGAGCTTGCTGTGCGCAAATTGTCTGCTGCATATTCAACATTCTTTGACCACTTCCTCAGGTACGCCAGCATTTCCCAGTCACAGATGTGTAGGGGGAAGCCCAGCCTCTGACTGATAGCCCACCTGCTAACATGCTGGAGCTGGTTTTGCAGGACTGAGAGCAGTTTACAGGGAGTCCAAAATGTAGCCATCACTGAGTATCTTCCTCCACAGGTCAGCCGTTGAACGACCCATCTCTCCTGGTCTTCCATCATAGATTGGTTGTTTCACCAACCTGTTCTAGTCAGTTCCACCCCAGAGATATCCCAGCAGAGGGGCGCGCGTGCCTCACCAATGAACGTCTGCCAGTCTCAGCCTGCACTGCACCTCACCCTTCCCAACATTGAAAGAGTTCACAAGAGGACTAGTGTCAGCAATGACGTGCAAACTCAATGGGCCTCGGAGCCACATGAAAGGGGCAAATCACTCCAGCGCCGGGCCAAGAGCACGCGTTCCGATGTCAAACTTCAACCCAGCCAATGCTCCGAGTTGGTGAGTTAGCTCGAGGGCTTGACGCCCGTCAGCATTCCGTCTGGTGCTAGGGAAGGGGGCAAGAAGTAGCTTAGGCCCAGTGGCCTATCGTAAAGTGGAATGGACAGCAGTTAAGGGCGGTGGAGGCAGGGATGGCACTGAGGACCAAACCAGAGGCAGGGGAAGCAGTGTTTAAAATGCACAGATCAAGCTACCACCCACTACTGAACATCTAGTCTAAGTCCCGCGTCGTGAAGGATGTCAGAGTTATCTGCCTATGCAGGCATCCTCTCCATAGCCGGAATGTGCCCAGCGCAAAGTGTGGATAGAACCGCCTCCCTGCGAGTCACTCCCATACCGGGCTTCGGAGGGCGGGGCTTCTTTGCGAAGCTCCTGCGAAGGGGTTAGATGTGGAGTCAGTCAATCGGAGACAGAGAGTCGAGTGTGGAGGAGGATGAAGGAGAGGAGGAAGCTGAGCAGGGCACCCAGTACAGATGACCTTACGCATCCTTGAGCAAAGGAATATCTGAAACAAAATAGAACAGGGTTCGAGTTAAGGGTGAATGGATCAAAGGCTGAGCTAGTTGCTCACAACCTTCTTACAGCACATTGACAGAACAGCCTCCCCTGCTGAGCCTCATAGGGGTGGAAAGGCAGCCTCCCCCCTCCCTATCTCTGTAACCGCCTCCTACAACCCTCCAAGAACTCCAACTCTGGTCTCTTGTACATCCCCCACTCCCTTTGCCCCACTGTTGCCAGCTGTGCCTCGGCCCTAGGCGCTGAAATTTCTTCGATAAACCCCTCCAATTCTCTACCTGTCCTCCCCCTCTTTTAAGACGCTCCTTAAAACCTACATTTTTGACTAGGCTTTTGGTCACCCATCCTAATATCTCCTTATTGATTTATGTAACTCGGTGTCATTTTTTGTCTGATTACGCTTCTGTGAAGTGCCTTAGGACATTTTACTATGTTAAAGGCACTATATAAATGCAAGTTGTTATTGTGATAAGAACATTAAGAACATAAGAAATAGGAGCAGGAGTAGGCCATTTGGCCCATCGAGCCTGCTCCACCATTCAATAAGATCATGGCTGATCTGATCTTGGCCTCAACTCCAGTTTCCTGCCCATTCCCCGTAACCCTTTACTCCCTCACCATTCAAAAATTTGTTTATCTCCACCTTAAATATGTTCAACGACCCAGCCGCCACAGCTCCACAGAGAATTCTAAAGATTCACGACCCTCAGAAAAGAAATTCCTCCTCATTTCCATTTTAAATGGGCGACCCTTTATTCTGAAATTATGTCCCCTAGTTCTATATTCCCTCGTGAACGGAAACATTCTCACTGCATTTAACCTGTCAAGTCCCCTCATAATCTTATATGTTTCAATAAGATCACCTCTCATTCTTCTAAACTCCAATGAGTATTGGCCCAACCTACTCAACCTATCTTCATATGACAACCCCTTCATCTCAGGAATCAACCTCATGAACCTTCAATGCAAGTATATCCTTCCTTAAATAAGGAGACCAAAACTGTACGCAGTACTCCAGGTGTGGTCTTACCAATACCCTGTACATTTGGAGCAGGATATCTCTACTTTTATTCTCCATCCCCCTTACAATAAAGACCAACATTCTATTTGCCTTCCTAATTACTTGCTGTACCTGCATGTGAACTTTGTGTGTTTCGTGTACAAGAATCCCCAGTTCCCGCTGTACTGCAGCATTTTGTAACCTCTCCTCATTTAAATAATAATTTGCTTTTTTATTTTTCCTATCAAAGTAGATAACCTCACATTTTCTCACATTAAACACCATCTGCCAAATTTTTGCCCACTCACTGAGCTTATCTATATCCCTTTGTAGATTCTTTGCGTCCTCCTCACAACCTGCTTTCCCACCTATCTTTGTATCATTAGAAAATCTGGCTACGTTACACTCGGTCCCTTCATCTCAGTCATTAATATAAATTTTAAATAGTTGAGACCCCAGCACTAATCTCTGTGGCACCCCATTAGTTACAGTTTGCCAACCGGAAAATGACCCATTTATCCTGACTCTCTGTTTTCTGTTAGTTAACCAATCATCTATCCACGTTAATATATTACCCTCAACCTCGTGAGCTCTTGTGCAGTAACCTTTTATGTGGCACCTTATCGAATGCCTTCTGGAAATCCAAATACATGACATCTACTGGTTCCTCTTTATCTACCTTGCTTGTTACATCCTCAAAGTAGTCCAGCAAATTTGTCAAACATGATTTCCCTTTCATAAAACCATGCTGACCCTGCTTGACTGCATTATGATTTTCTAAAAGTCCTGCTACTACTTTCTTAATGGTGAACTCCAGTATTTTCCCAATGACAGAGGTTAGGCTAACTGGTCTATTGTTTCCTGCTTTCTGTCTCTCTCCTTTCTTAAATAGGGGCATTACATTTGCGGTTTTCCAGTCCGCTGGGACCTCTCCATAATCCATGGAATTTTGGCAGATTATAACCAATGCAGTCACTATCACTGCAGCCATTTCTTTTAAGACCCTGGGATGTAAGCCATCAGGTCTAGGGGCTTTGTCCACCTTTAGTCCTATTAGTTTGCCTAGTACTTTATCTCTAGTGATAGTGATTGGGATGATGGGTACAATTGGACCATGGGTCACATTATGAGGACCACTGCCTCAGGAAGGGAGAAAGACAACCAGTGACCTCTTGTCAGGGGCAATTCCACAATCCTGCCGTTCCAGCGGGGAGTCTTGCTCTTAGGGAGCATGGTTTGGGGAATCTGAGCCATGTTGTTTTAAATATCTGGTATAATATCCTAGTCCTGTCGACCCGTCGGGTTGAGGAACTACTTCTATAGAGAGAGCTTTTGGCTAAGACGGCGAGAGACCACGCGAGGGTCTGAGAGCACATGAGATGGAGAGACCAGGATTGAGAGAGAGAGAAGAGAAAGAAAAAGGCGGGATAGAGAGAGAAAGAGAAAGAGGAGAAAAAGGGAGAGAGAGAGAGAGAGAGAGAGAGAGAGAGAGAGAGAGAGAGAGAGAGAGAGAGAGAAAGAAAAACAGGGAGTGAGATAGAGAGAGAAAAAGAGGCAAGAAGAGAGATACAAATGAAAGATGGTCAGAAAGAGATAATGAACGAGAGAGATAAAGAAAGAGAGACAGGATAAGTGAGCAAGAAAGACAAAGACAAGTATTTTTAGCTTCCATATAAAATGGAGGTTCAATTAAGTGGAGAGAGCAATGAATTACACTGAAGATCTCCCGAGTTTTACGTTAGTCAGTGTTCAACAGTCACAGGCCCACTGAGGCCAGCAGAAAGAGAATGCCAGATCTCACTGCAGACCAGCTGTCATGGATATCACCAGAAAGGGCTGCACTGAGCTGGTGTGGCAGCATTTGATCTGCTTTCACATGGGCAGCAGATGGCAACATGCGCAGCATCTAGAGAGAGGGCAGCTGGGGTGGGGGGGGGGGGGGGGGTGGCGGAGCCACACAGAACAAGGAGGTAGGAGTCATTCCCAGCACTCATATCTTGTGTAGCATCGCAGTGTGACACTTGGGGGAAGGGGGCACAAAGGGGTACGGAAGGTATGAAAGTGAACCCCAAAACAGTGGCATTCCAAAGGTCAGTAAGTTCACCAATAAAAGACCCAACCCTGAATATGGCTCCAATCTGAAAGATTTTAGGAGTGGAATATATTGTGTGGACTCAGCCAACCCGTCCATAAATAGCAAGAAATGTTTCCACTGAACTTTATATTGGTAGCTTGGCTGGAGGCTCGTTAATAATTTGCAAAGCAGTTCAGTTTTTGTTAACAAACACTGGGTGGGGGTGGGAGAGGGGGAGGGGTAACTGGGTCACCCAGTGAGTTAGGCACTGCCCTTTCACCTTTGGGATCCGGATACCAATCAAGCGGAGAGTGACTGGATGCAAGTCTGGCCTCTGCTGGCTATTAAGAGTCCCATTGGATGCTTGTCGACATTCCAGATTGATTCGACATGAAGCAGCAGCAGCAGGTAGACCCAAATGATGGCCCCTGTGGGAAAGACAGTGTGGCCTCTCATCTGATGTTGGGCTTGAGGATTAGAGGCAGTGAAGGGAACATTATTCTGCATCCAACCCAGCCTAGACACAAGCAGAATTTGTAGAGAGAACATGAGCTGTTTACCTGCCCTGGGAGTGTGTGATGGAACAGTGTAGAGGGAGCTTTACTCTGTATCTAACCCGTGCTTTACCTGTCCTGGGAGTGTTTGATGGGACAGTGCTGATGGAGATTTGCCCGGTAGATGAAAGCAGTGCTGGGTTGGTGAAAATGGCTTCCTGGTCTTGTTCAAGGCAATAAAAGGTGGCTAAAAAATGTGAGCTGTGTAGCTCAGTAACATGAGCATATGTTGAACTCATCCAAAACTCTGCTGCCTGGATCCTAACTCGCACCAAGTTCTGCTCACCCATCACCCCTGTGGTTGCTGACTTACATAGGCTCTGGGTCCGGCAACACCTCGAGTTTACAATCCTCCAAGAACTCAGCACTGCTCCAATTCTTATCTGCTCCGATTTTTATCACTCCACCATTGGCTGCCATGCCTTCAGCTGCTGAGGACCTAAGTTTTGCCCTAAGAATTCTATCACTAAACCTCTCCACATTTCTACCTCGCTCTCCTCCTTTGAAATGCTCCTTAAAACCTATCTCCTTGACCTGTCCTAATATCTCATGTGGCTCAGGCTCAGTGTTAAATTTTGTCTGATAACTGTCCGGTAGAGTGCCTTGGGATGTTTTACGTTACAGGCGCTATATAAATGAAAGTTGTTGTTATCCAAACTCATCCCAACCAGGACTTCGCCCAATTCATCCTCCCCTTGTTCAGTCAAAGTCCTATACAAAAAAAGCCCAGACCAGTCGGAGGCGGCAGCTTACCGTCAGTAGATCCCACAGGGGAGGCGAGGGACAGAAGACTCTGTACGTCACTGTTCTCGGAGTCCTGAGTATCCGTAGACCGCGACAGCCTCAGCGCGGATCTGCGAGAGTGCGCAGGCGAGGAGAAGGCAGGCTGATGAATCAAAACAGTCTCTGAGCGGCTGCCGCTGCCGTGGGCTTCACCGTCCGTGGGGCATTCCGGGCAGTCGTCGGCACCTCTGCTGTGGTGTGCGCCGTCCCCCGGACCCTCCCCTCCCGGGACTGGGACTGGCCCCTCCGCCATCACTATCTGCACACGGGAACCAGAAGGTGGGATGGCAGCACCCGAACTGCCGTACACGGCTTCTTCATAGGAGGGCAGCGAGACGGGAACCCCATCCACCACAATGGACACTTGATCCCCCGACACTCCCTGATCTCGCCTGGGGACAGACACAAATACACAAGATTAGGCTCCCTGATCTCACCTGGGAACAGAGACACACACACACGGTTAGGTCAAGTGGAGCTTTCACATTGACCAAGACCTCAGGAAGCCTTGAGGAACATTCGGAACAGGAGGAGGGCATTCAGCCCCTCGAGCCTGTTCAACCATTCAATTAGATCATGACTGATCTGTCTGTTAACTTCATCTATCCGCCTTGGCTCCATAACAAGGTCCCGGAATCACCTCGCCGCCAACCCCCTACCCCCACAATCCCAGACTCGCATTTCCCCCCGCCCCCCCCCCCCCCACCGCTCTCCCAGTGACTCAGACTCACATCACCCCCCCCCACCTCCCAGTGTCCCAGACTCACATCACCCATCACCCCCCACCCCCAGTGTCCCAGACTCACATCACCCCCCACCCCAGTGATCCAGACTCGCATCACCCCCCCGCCTCCCAGTGACCCAGACACACATCACCCCCCTCTCCCAGTGTCCCAGACTCACAGTCCACCTCCCCCCCTTCCCTCAGTGTCCCAGACTCACAATACCCCCCCTCCCCCCCAGTGACCCAGACTCTCATGCCCTTCTGCTGGCTCTTCACTCACCTGTTGTGGTGAAACGATTTCAGTTTTGGTTGCAGTAAAACAAATAAAACCACCAGGAGGAGGATCAGGGCGACAGAGCTGGCAGTGGACGCAACTATTGACAGTGTCGGGACTCCAATACTGGCTCCTGCGTCTTTACCTAAATGGAGGAGGTTAAACAGAATTAGCACACCTGTACATCTGTAAATCACAGGTTTTAACAATGCCATGTGACCAATAATCTAAAATACTCAGTGTAAATCAGGCTGAAGGGGTTGCGGAGGCAGCGTTGGTGTCTTGCTGCATGCGGGCATGGACTGTTTCATTATCTGAGGAGTTGCGAATGAAATTGAACACTGTGTAATCATCAGCGAACAAACCCATTTTGACCTTATGATGGAGGGAAGGTCATTGATGAAGCAGCTGAAAGTGGTTGGGCCTAGGACACTGCTCTGAGGAACTCCTGCAGCAATGTCCTGGGGCTGGGATCATTGACCTCCAACCACCACAACCATCTTCCTTTATGCTAGGTATGACTCCAGCCAGTGGAGAGTTTTCCCCCTGATTCCCATTGACTTTAATTGTACTAGTATTCCTTGATGCCACACTCGGTCAAATGCTGCCTTGATGTTAAGGGCAGTCACTCTCCCCTCACCTCTGGAATTCAATCTTTTGTCCATGTTTGGACCAAGGCTGTAATGAGGTCTGGAGCCGAGTTGTCCTGGCAGAAACCAAACTGAGCATCAGTGAGCAGGTTATTGGTGAGTAAGTGCTGCTTGATAGCACTGTCAACGGAGACACCTTCCATCACTTTGCTGATGATTGAGAGTTGACTTATGGGGCAGTAATTGGCCAGATTGGATTTGTCCTGCTTTTTGTGGATAGGACATAGCTGGGCGGTTTTCCGTATTGTTAGGTTGATGTCAGTGTTGTAGCTGTACTATATGGCTCAGAGACGTGGACCATGTACAGTAGCCACCTCAAAGCGCTGGAGAAATACCACCAACGCTGCCTCCGTAACATCCTGCAAATCCACTGGGAGGACTTGCACCAACATCAGTGTTCTCGCTCAGGCCAACATCCCCAGCATCGAAGCACTGACCACACTGGACCAGCTCCATTGGGCGGGCCACATCATCAGACACAAGACTCCCAAAGCAAGCGTTCTATTTGGAACTCCTGCATGGCAAGCGAACCCCAGGTGGGCAGAGGAAACGTTTCAAGGACACCCTCAAAGCCTCCTTGATACAGTGCAACATCTCCATCAGCACCTGGGAATCTCTGGCCAAGATCGCCCGAAGTGGAGGAAGAGCATCCGAGAGGGCGCTGAGCACCTCGAGTCTCATCGCCGAGAGCATGCAGAAACCAAGCGCAGGCAGCGGAAGGAGCGTGCGGCAAACCAGACTCCCCACCCACCCTTTCCTTTACCGACTGTCTGTCCCACCTGTGACAGAGACTGTAATTCCCGTATTGGACTGTTCAGTCACCGGAGAACTCACTTTTAGAGTGGAAGCAAGTCTTCCTCGATTTCGAGGGACTGCCTATGATAAATATGCCTCTACTTTTAAAATGGACTTTTTGTCCGGCTCCCAAAGTGCTTTTATAGAATAAGTCTCTGGTTTGGTCGAGTTAAATCAGTGCACCTCAACCAATATATCTCTGGCTTTTGACAAGGTCCCACACAAAAGAGATTGGTGTGCAAAATTAAAGCACATGGTATTGGGGGTAATGTATTGATGTGGATAGAGAACTGGTTGGCAGACAGGAAGCAAAGAGTAGGAATAAACGGGTCCTTTTCAGAATGGCAGGCAGTGACTAGTGGGGTACCGCAAGGTTCAGTGCTGGGATCCCAGCTATTTACAATATACATTAATGATTTAGACAAAGGAATTGAATGTAATATCTCCAAGTTTGCAGATGACACTAAGCTGGGTGGCAGTGAGAGCTGTGAGGAGGATACTCAGAGGCTGCAGGGTGACTTGGATAGGTTAGGTGAGTGGGCAAATGCATGGCAGATGCAGTATAATGTGGATAAATGTGAGGTTATTCACGTTGGTGGCAAAAACAGTAAGGCAGAATATTATCTGAATGGTGACAGATTAGAAAAAGGGGAAGTGCAACAAGACCTGGGTGTCATGGTACATCAGTCATTGAAAGTTGGCATGCAGGTACAGCAGGCGGTGAAGGCGGCAAATGGCATGTTGGCCTTCATAGCGAGAGGATTTGAGTATAGGAGCATGGAGGTCTTACTACATTTGTACAGGGCCTTGGTGAGGCCTCACCTTGACTATTGTGTACAGTTTTGGACTCCTAATCTGAGGAAGGACATTCTTGCTATTGAGGGAGTGCAGCAAAGGTTCACCAGACTGATTCCCGGGATGGCAGGACTGACATAAGAAAGAAAGACTGGATTGACTAGGCTTCTACTCAATGGAATTTAGAAGAATAAGAGGGGATTTCATAGAAACATAAAATTCTGACGGGATTGGACAGGTTAGATGCAGGAAGAATGTTCCCAATGTTGTGGAAGTCCAGAACCAGGGGTCACAGTCTAAGGATAAGGGGTAAGCCATTTAGGACTGAGATAAGGAGAAACTTCTTCACTCAGAATTGTTAGCCTGTGGAATTCTCTACCACTGAAATTTGTTGAGGCCAGTTTGTTAGATATATTCAAAAGGGAGTTAGATGTGGCCCTTACAGCTAAAGGGATCAAGGGGTATGGAGAGAAAGCAGGAAAGGGGTACTAAAGTTGCATGATCAGTCATGATCATATTGAATGGTGGTGCAGGCTCGAAGGGCCGAATGGCCTACTCCTGCATCTATTTTCTATGTTTCTTTGTTTCTCTACTTGCTACACTTTTTTTGCTTGCTGTTGCTCAGTAGGTAGTACTCTCACCTGAATCAAAGTCGTGGGTTCAAGTTTCACTCCAGAAACTTGAGCACATAATCTAGGCTGACACTCCAGATGTTGAGCCAAGTCTTTATCTTCCCTCGCAGGTGGATGTAATGGTAGAGTGAGGGATATGCCGGGCCATGAGGTTACAGATTGAGGTGGAATAAATTCTGCTGCTGCTGATGGCCCACGGCGCCTCATGGATGCCCAGTTTTGAGCTGCTAGATCTGTTCTGTTCTGCCACACAACACAATGGAGGATGTCCTCAGTGTGAAGACGAGACTTCATCTCCATAATGACTGTGCGGTGATCACTGCTACCAATGCTGCCATGGACAGATGCATTTGCGACAGGTAGATTGGCGAGGACACGGTAAAGTAAGTTTTTTCCTCATGTTGGTTCTCTCACCACCTGCCGCAGGCCCAGTCTGGCAGTTATGTCCTTCAGGACTCGGCCAGCTCGGTCAGTAGTGATGCTACCGAGCTACTCTTGGACATTGAAGTCCCCCACCCAGAGTACATTCTGTGCCCTCACTACCTTTAGTTATTCTTCCAAATGGTGTTCAACATGGAGGAATACTGATTCATCAGCTGAGGGAGGGCAGTAGGTGGTAATCAGCAGGAGGTTTCCTTGCCCATGCTTGGTCTGAAGCCATGAGACTTCATGGGGTCCCAAGCCAATGTTGAGGACTCCCAGAGCCACTCCCTCCAAAGTATATACCACTGTGCTGCCACCTCTGGATGGTGATGGAGGAGTCTGGGACATTGACTAAAAGGCCCAGGGCCTGATGATCTGCATCCCAGAGTACTAAAAGAGGTAGCCATGGAAATAGTAGATGCATTGGTTGTCATCTTCCAAAATTCTATAGATTATGGAACAGTTCCTGCAGATTGGAGGGTGGCAAATGTAACCCCACTATTTAAAAAAGGAGAGAGAAAACAGGGAACTGCAGACCGGTTAGTAGGGACATCAGTAGTAGGGAAAATGCTGGAGTCTATTATAAAGGATGAGAGAACGGCACACTTAGATAATATCAACGGGATTAAACAAAGTCAACATGGATTTATGAAAGGAAAATCATGTTTGGCAAACCTACTCACGTTTCTTGAGGATGTAACTGATAGAATAGATAAGGGAGAACCAGTGGATGTAGTGTATTTGGATTTTCAGACTTTGATAACGTCCCACATAAGAGGTTAGTGTGCAAAATTAAAGCACATAGGATTGGGGGTAATGTATTGGCATAGATTGAAAATTGGTTACTGACAGGAAACAAAGAGTAGGAATAAACGGGTCTTTTTTGGGGTGGCAGGCAGTGACTAGTGGGGTACCAGAGGGGCCAGTGCTTGGGCCCCAACTATTCACAATATATATATATATATATATATAAAAATGATTTGGACGAGGGAACCAAATGTAATATTTCCAAGTTTGCTGACGACACAAAACTAGGTGGGATTGTGAGTTGTGAGGAGGATGCAAAGATGCTGCAAGGTGATTTAGATAGGTTGAGTGAGTGGGCAAACACATGGCAGATGCAGTATAACGTGGATAAATGTGAAGTTATCCACCTTGGTAGGAAAAACATAAGGACAAAGTAATATTTAAATGGTGATGGCTTGGGAAGTGTCGATGTACAGCGGGACCTGGGCAAATGGTATGTTGGCCTTCATTGCAAGAGGATTTGAGTATAGGAACAAAGATGTCTTACTACAGTTATACAGGGCCTTGGTGAGACCGCACCTGGAGTAGTGTGTGCAGTTTTGGTCTCCTTATCTAAGAAAGGATATACTTGCCATTGAGGGAGTGCAGCGAAGGATCACTAGACTGATTCCTGGGATGGCAGGACTGTCGTATGAGGAGAGATTGGGTTGACTAGGCCTGTATTCACTAGAGTTTAGAAGAATGAGAAGGGATCTCATTGAAACGTATAAAATTCGGACTGGGTTGGATAGACTGGATGCAGGGAGGATGTTTCCCTGGCTGGAAAGTCTAGAACAAGGGGTCACAGTCTCAGGATACAGGATAGGAAATTTAGGACCGAGATGAGGAGAAATTTTTTCACTCAGAAGGCTGTGGAGGCCAAGTCACTGAATATACTTAAGAGGAAGATAGATAGATTTCTAGAAACAAAAGGCATCAAGGGGTATGGGGAAAAAGCAGGAATATGGTGTTGAGATAGAGGATCAGCCCTGATCATATTGAATGGCAGTGCAGACTCGAAGGTGTGAATGGCCTACTACTGCTCCTATTTTCTATGTTTCTATGTATAAATTCCATTAGTATGACTATATCCGACTCTTGCTTGATTCGTCTGTGGGACAGCTCTCCCAATTTTGGCACAAGTCCCCAGATGTTAGTGAGGAGCACTTTGCAGGGTCGACTGGGATGGGTGTGCCGTTGTCGTGTCCGTAGACGGTGCCGAGGTCGATGCCAGGTGGTCCGTCCGGTTTTATTTATATTGTTGTTTTTTGTAGCGGTTGTGTACAACTAAGTGGCTTGCTAGGCCATTTCAGAGAGCAGTTAAGAATCGGGAGTCACATGTAGGCCAGACCAGGTAAGGGTGGCAGATTTCCTCCCTAAAGGACATTAGTGAACCAGCTGGGTTTTTACGACACTCCGATAGTTTCATGGTCACCGTTACTGACACTAGCTTTTTATTCCAGATTGATTTCATTAACTTAATTTAAATTTGAACTTGCGTCTCTGGATCATTAGTCCAGACCTCTGGATTACTAGTCCAGTAACATAATCACAATGCTACCATAACCGTTAAGATGGTTGATGGGTTAACAAAATTCTCTTTGCGTGGGCAATCAAGAGTGGTGTACACGCGGAGGGTGGCATGCGAAGCCCCCATTTTCTGGGGCCAGTAATCCAGAGAGCGCAAGTCCAAATTCTACCATGCCAGTTTGAGAATTTAAATTCACTTTTAAAAAGCTGGCGTCAGTAAAACCGAGGCTCTGTCTACCCTCTCAGGTGGAAGATCCCACCGCAATATTCGAAGAAAAGCAGGGGCTTTCTCCCCAGTGTCCTCGCCAACATTATCTCATTGATGGATACGAGAGCTTGCTGTGCGCAATTAGGCTGTCTCGTTTCCTACATTACAACTTCAAAAATTACTTAATTGGCTGTAAAGCGCTTTGGGACGCCCCGAGGTCGTGACAGGCGCTATATAAATGGAAGTTGTTCCCAGGTTCCAGCACTGACCTGGGTTGAACCTGCAGCTGACCTCCATCGGGGGCTGCCACTCTCCATCCTCGCAGGTCAGGAATTTGTAATCTCTCTTCAGTGTGTAGCCCTCGTCGCAGAAGTACTCGATGACCGTGCTGGCCACGAATTTGGAGCAGGGTGTGGGGTGGCAAGCAAAGCCGCCATTTTCTGGTTGCAATGGCTGCCGGCAGTCTGCAAAGAACCAAATAAAGGACAGAAATCAGTGAACGTAGGAACTGCTGCATTTACAAATCGCAAACGTGAGGGTCAGAACTGGTCTTAAACCCCTGCTGCCCATATCCTAGCTCGCACCAAGTCCCATTCCCCCATCACCCCTGTGCTCGCTGATCTACAGTGGCTCTCGGTCTGACAACACCTCGGCTTTAAAATTCTCATCCTAGTTTTCAAATTCCTTCATGGCCTCGCCCCTCCTCATCTCTGTAACCTTCTCCAGCCCTACAACCACCCCTCCGTCCTCAATCTCTGCGCTCCTCTAAATGTAACCTTGTGCATCCCCGATTTTCATCGCTCCATCACTGGTGGCTGTGCCTTCAGCCAACTAGGCCCAAAGTTCTGTAATCGCCTCTCTAAATCTCTGTCTCCTCCTTTAAGACACTCCTTAAAGCCCATCTCTTTGACCAAGCTTTGTTACATATCCTAATATAAAAATATAAAAAATAAAAATATAAAAAGCAGAAATTAGTCGATTGATTGACCATTGTGTTTAGAGCCAGTCACTATTGGCATACAATAGAATCATAGAAATTTACATCAGAGAAGGAGGCCATTCGGCCCATCGTGTCCATGCCGGCCGACAAAGAGCTATTCAGCCTAATCCCACTTTCCAGATCTAGGTCCTTGGCTTGGTGTCAATTCTTGTACCATTTCCCTCTTTTCATGTGAAGCGCCTTGGGATGTTTGACTATGTTAAAGGCGCTATATAAATGCAAGTTCTTGTTGTTGGGAGGTCACATGTGTGTAGGAACTAGGTGGTGCAGCCTTCACGGCAAGAGATCAGCTCAGAACAACGCGTTGAAATTCTGCTCTGCCAGCTGGCTTGAATGGTCCATTGGGAGATAGATTTGGACAGGCTCAGTTACTGCACCAAAACATCTACAAATTGCCACTAAATTGGAGACTTCACTCAGACAGTTGGTGGTTTTAGGGCATTAGTCAAATGGTTAGGACAGAGTCGAGCGAACTTTGGCATGTATCTATCCCAGTTATATATTTTGGAGTGGCTAATGCTGACACTAGGTGCATTGAAATGGGAAGTGTTCCATTCCCCAGTGCAAAATCCTCTGTCTTGATGACGACATAGTTGACTAAAGAAAAGACAACTGTGCTTCAACCGGTCATATTGCAGGCCCTCTGCGAAGCTCCTGTTATGTGTTCCATCAATGAAGATAGAAGGGACATCAAGCTGTGTAGGTGGGAGCAGGAAGTTACAAAGTTACATCAACACTAGTAAGGTGGCCGGCGCCATTTTGAAAGGGGCCTTCCACCGGATGTCCAAGCCGCCCGCCTGTTTCAGGCAATAGGACCCCTACCAATATGAGAATCAGAGATCTGTAACGAAAATAGGACCCCAGTTGCCATTTTAGGTCGGGACTGGTTGGAACCTTCACAGTGCTCACTCCCACCCAGTCCCACGGGCAATGGAACCAAAGAGGCCCGGCAAAAGTAAGTGTCGAATTATTCTTGGGGAGTATCGGAGGAGCAGGAATGAATAATCTGGGCCGCCGCTGCCCCGGGTCCCCCCACCTTCCACGATCACGACCTCCCCGCATGGCCTACCTTGCTAGCGGCTGCCCCTGAATCGGCAGTCCAGTTTGGCCCTCCGCAGCTCGCCTGCCAGATTTAAACTGAGAGCGAGGCCTCAAAATCACGAAAGGCTGAATAGCCTGCCCTCCCCGGTCAAGTGCCAGAAAGCAGCATTGATCCAGCTGATTAAGTCGAGTGGTTGTAACTTGTGAGGGGTATGGGGGAAGTATTTTCAGGATGTGTGTGGGCGAAAGGAGGAGGTGAAAAGGGATCTTCTAAGGTTTCCCGCTTCCTGATCTCCAACCAGTAATCATAGCCTCCGAACTCCACACCATTCTGTGTGGATGGTGGGCGAGGGCACCACGACACAATCTGCCACTCACCATCTCGGCTCAGGTATGAATAATAGGAACCAGGATGAGGTACCCAGGGTTGGCAGTGCCAGTCAGCACCTCAGAATAAGTCACTGCCTTCAGGAGAGCAAGCGAGGGAGCAAGCAAGGACTGCTAAATAATACCCCTGATTTCATCCTCACCTCTAGACCAGAGCTTCATCGGACTGCAACAAGAGCGACCCATGGCTCTAACATCAAGAATCCTTCCCTCCCACTTTTATAACTTGGCTCAGTCGGTAGCACACTCGCCTCGGAGTCAGAAGGTTGTGGATTTGAGCTCCAGTCCAGCAATTTGAGCCCATATTCGAGGCTGACACTCCTAGTGCAGTGCTGAGGGAGTGCACTGTCGGAGGTGCTGTCTTTCTGACAAGATGTTAAACCAAGGCCCTGGGTGCCCCACAGGTGGATGTAAAAGATCCCATGACACGATTTCAAAAAAGAGCAGGGGAGTTGAGAGTCCTGGCCAATATTTATCCCACAACCAGCATCATAGATTACTTGGCCATCATCACAATGCTGTTTGCAAATTGGCTGCCACAGTTCCTAGATTATAACAGTGACTGTACTTCAAAAGTTATTCATTGGCTGTAAAGTGCTTTTGGACAGCCTGAGGTCATGAAAGGCATTATATGAAATGCATGTTCTATCTTACTGCATTTAGTAACCAGCAAAGCAGTCTCCATAGCAACAGCCAAGAGACTCATTCTGTTGCCATGTATTATTAAAACAGATCGTCAATCCACTGGGCTTCATTCGGAGTTGCGCAAAAACCACACTTTAGCCACAGGCTAACGACGGTAAATAATGAGATCTGTAATTGAGCAATACCACAATTAAATCTGCTCCCAGCAGGAATGGTCAGGATAATGCACCACTTACTGACTGTATCTCTACTGATGTTAATCCAGCTCCCCCACACTGTCACTCAGTAACCCCTACCCCAGTACCCTGTGTTACTGAATGTATCTCTACTGATGTTAATCCAGCTCCATCACACTGTCACTCAGTAACCCCTCCCCCAGCATCCTGTGTTACTGACTGTATCTCTACTGATGTTAATCCAGCTCCATCACACTGTCGTGTTCGGTAGCGTGACATGAACCCGGTGATACTTGTCCTACTCTATTGTACAGATAGCTGGAATGAAGTGGGTGTAGCGAATGATCAGACTGTTATGGTGACACATATTTTTCTTTCGTGTTATGACTAGAGAAGCTGGGATTGTTCTCCTTAGAGCAGAGAAGATTAAGGGTGATTTAATAGAAATGTTCAGAATCATGAAGGATTTTGATGGAATAAATTGTTTTCACTGCCAGGAGGGCCTGTAACCAGTAGACACAGATTTAAAGTAATTGGCTAAAGAACTAGCAGGGAGATGAGAATTTTATTTTTAACGTAGCGAGTTACGGTGATCTATAACAGTGTCTGAAAGGGTGGGAGAAGCAGAGTCAATTATAACTTTCAAACAGGGAATTGGCTAGATTCTTATAAAAGGAAAAATTTGCAGGGCTACGGGGAAAGAGCGGGTTTAACTGGATAGCTCTTTCAAAGAGCCGTCACAGGCATGATGAGCCAAATGGCCTCCTTGTGTCCTGTAAGATTCTGTGATTGAGTTTCATCTCAGCAGAAACATCTCCACGTTGAGCAAGGCTGTCCAAACCCCTCATCCACTGTCCAAATCCTCATCAGGATTCATTCTGTCTACACACATGTACAAAAGAAGCCCTTCATGCTGCTCAGTGGAGCTGGAAGCTGGTGTCAGCATCAATGTGCTCATTGTGACATCAGAGGGGGCAGGAATACATTCAGTGTGGCCAATACTTCGGAGTTCTCTCACCTTCCCGGCCCCCCCCCAACGCACACTCTACTGGCTCCCCTCTGCACCTGAAGGCTCTTGCGTATTGGGTTCTTGTTCACCCTTCCTTCACACACACATCTCCATCCCATGACTACCATCATCGATAGCCACTTGTCAATTGTCAGCTGCGCTTGGTTGGTAGCAAATTCGCCTCAGAGTCAGAATCAGCGTGTTACATTCTCAACTGTCAGAAGGTGATGAGTTCAAGTCCCACTCCAGAAACTTGAGCACAAAATCTCGGCCTACACTCCCAGTGCAGTGCTGAGAGGGTGTTGCACTGTCGGAGGTGCTGTCTTTCAGATGGGACGTTAAGCTGGAGTAAATCTGCCCTCTCTGGTGTATGCTAAAGATCCCACGACACAATTTCAAAGAAGAGCAGGGGAGATAGTTGGTCATTATCTTGCAGTGGTCTGTGGGATCCTGCTGTGCCCAAACACAGGGGGTGTTTGCCTACATTACAACAGTGACGACACTTCAAAAGTACTTCATTGGCCATAAAGTTTTTGGGTGTCCTTTGCCATGAAAGGTGCTATATAAATGCAAGTTCTTAGCTTCTTTTCAATGACAAACTAGTTTAGTGCCAAAAGGGTTAATAGCACCGATAGCAGAGCTGGACAGCTGGCACATTCCTGCCCAGAGTATGACACTGCCTTCAGCGGACTGTCTATTGTTAGAGCAACAATCAGATCAGACAAACAACAGCAACCCACTGTACACAGCCAGGGTAGGAGCCGAGATTACCCTCACTTCGCACGAGACAGAGGGGGAAGAGAAAGAGAAAGACTGAGAGGGGAGAAAGAATGGGAGAGAGTGGAAGAGACAGAGCAGAGAGAGCACAAGCAGATACAGATAGATACACACAGAAAGAAGTGGACACACCCACAGACATAGAGGAGCGAGAGAGAGAATGAGAATGAGACAGATAGATACACACACACAAAAAAGAGAGCACGAGACAAGTGAGAGAGAAAGAGACACACGAAGGGGAGAGAGAGAGAGAGAGAGAAAGTAAATGAAACAAAGGGAGAGAAAGATGGGAGAGAGACAAGTGAAAGACAGAGAGCACAACAGAAAGTGAAAGACACACACACACACACACACACACACACACACACACACACACACACACAGAGAAAAATGGATAGAGATGAGAGGGGGAGAGAGCGAGATCTCAGACCATCCCAAAGCACTTCACAGCCAATTTTGCAGCCAATTCACTATCGTAATGTAGGAACGCGGCAGCCAAATTTTACACAGCAAGGTTCTGCAAACAGTAATGTGATAATGACCAGATAAGCTGTTTCAGTGATGTTGGTTGAGGGATACATATTGGCCAGGACACCGGGGAGAACTCCCTGCTCTTCTACAAATTAGCCCACCCGAGAGGGGAGACGGAGCCTTAGCTTAATGTCTCATCTTAAAGACGGCATCTCTGACTGAGCAGCACTCCCTCGGCACTGCACTGGGAGTGTCAGTCTAGACTTCATACTCAAGTCTCTGGAGTGGGGACTTGAACCCACAACCTACTGATTCAAGAGAAAACCCCCACAATGTAACAGGAAAAACACGGGATGTGTTGCCGAGGCAAAGCAAGAGACAAACAGGCAGACACACAGACCAGAAAAGCGAGGCACTGCCTTTAAGAAGTTGAATGAGAGTTTAGTAAAAGTATAACTGCGGTTTTGTTAATTTTGTGACTTGGCAACTCCCGAAGGAATCATCTGATCATTGCACAAAAGGCTTCATCTTGACATAACTGAGATTGCCCGATAACTGTACCATGCGAGGATAATCAGACCTTTGTACCGCCAACACAGAGAATGTGATCACTTATACTACTTAACCCAGATTCTCTTTCCCCTTCCCCCCACGAGATAAAACAAGAAAAACAAAGATTCCAATCTAAGATCCCAGTCGCAGGTAAGTGACGCACATTAATGTTCCACATAAAAAGGGCTCAGTGAAAGAGGAAAGCTCTCTGTGGGAAGGGAGCTGTGCAGAAATTGATCCAACACGCCCATAAAAAGGCCCTACCCATGGAAAGAAAGACTTGGATTTATTTAGCGCCTTTCACAACCACCGGACGTCTCAAAGCGCTTTACAGCCAATTAAGTACTTTTGGAGTGTAGTCACTGTTGTAATGTGGGGAACACAGCAGACAATTTGCGCACAGCAAGCTCCCACAAAAAGCAATATGATAATGATCAGATAATCTGTTTTTTTGTTACATTGATTGAGGTATAAATATTGGCCAGGACGCCGGGGTAACTCCCCTGCTCTTCTTCGAAATAGTGCCAAAGCCCAGGGAGTCCCAGTGAGAGCGCGTGGAGAATAAAAGGGTTATCATACAAGTTTTTACTTTCCCACTCCATTCACCAAGATTTAAAGGGGTATCACTTCCTCAGCAAAGTGAGGAATCTGTCAGTGGGGGAGGAGAGTACAAGAAGCGAGGCAGTCCAATCTGCCTATTCATGGGAATTTGCATAACAGCGGGCACAATGACAACTTGCATTTATATAGCGCCTTTAACGTAATAAAAAATGTCCCTCGGCGGTTCGCAGGAGTGAAATCCGCCAAAATTTGACAGAGTCACATAGGAGATATTACAACAGGTGATCAAAAGCTTGGCCAAAAGAGTAGGTTTTAAGGACCATCTTAAAAGGAGAGAGGCGGAGAGGTTTAATGAGGGAATTCCAGAGCTTAAGGTGTAGGCAGCTAAGGGCACGGCCACCAACGGTGGAGCAATGAAAATCGGGGATGCCAAAATTGGAGGAGTGCAGAGATAGGCAGGTTCGAGGCCATGGTGGTACAGACTAAATAGACCCATCTGGAGTCCAGCTTTAAGCTGGAATACAATTCCCACATTCCCACCACAGAGACCAGGGAGCAGCTCAGGAAGCCCAAGAGCCGGTGTGAGGGGAAGATCTCCCGGAGATCAGGGCGGCTTGCTCCGCCGCTCAAAATACCCGAGTGAGCTTAAACTGGTCTTTCATCCATTTGATGTCTGTGCCCAAAAGGGTGTGGGGGAGGGGCGGGGGGGGAAGGAATGTGGGGGGTGGGGAGAGGAGTGTGGGGCGAGGTGCACGGGTGTGTGGGTGTGTTTAAAAGCCCTGACACATACCTCATGTGATGATGGATTATTTGGGGTACATTGCCAATCAGTCAACCCCAGCATCTCCTCCCAACCCTCACACTATTTCAGTCCCTTCCCCACTGGTCAGCCATTTGGAGGGGGCGGGCCAGCAAAGACTGCAGTGCCCCTGGGCAATGGAAGGGCCAGGAATCCCCCTTTCAATCCCATGCCCAGTGCCAGTCTGCAGCAGTAAGTGGAGGCCGGTCAAGGAGCCTGTGAGAAGGAGGCAATAA
>NC_091980.1:175062739-175103829 GCF_044704955.1 Pristiophorus japonicus | reverse complement strand
GGGAGGGAAGGGAGTGGGGGGGTGGGGAGGGAAGGGAGTGGGGGGGTGGGGAGGGAAGGGAGTGGGGGGGTGGGGAGGGAAGGGAGTGGGGGGGTGGGGAGGGAAGGGAGTGGGGGGGAGGGAAGGGAGGGAAGGGAGTGGGGGGGGAGGAAGGGGAACCGAAGGGATGGGCGCGGAGGGGAAAACGGAGGGAAAAACAGAGGGAAAAAAGAAGCATGGGAAGCAGAGCGGGAAAGGCAGGATGGTGGAATGGAAGGGGAACCAAGGGTTGAGGCACCTGAGATGCAGAGGAGGGGGAAGAGGTATGGGTGAGGGAAAGGCACTATGGAGAAAAAGAAGAAAAAGAATGGATAGGAAGGAAAGAGGGACATGGATATGAGAAAGAAAAGGGGAAGGAATAGGGAAGCGGACCATGGAAGAGGGAGAGCAGGAACAGGTATATAGGAAAGTGCATAATAACTAAATGTATTACAATGACCTGTGATTCTCTCAGAAATGCACAATGGTACTAATTACATTACAATTAAAACATGAAGGGCCTATCATTAAATAAAGTGAGACATGAGAAAGATCTTACAGTAAGGGATGTTGAAAAATATCATGCATGACAACTATTGGGGAACAATCAAAGTCTGGAATTAGTGCCGGATCGATTCGGAATGGCGCATGCAGCTAATGACCATCAAGTCATTTCTTATTGGTCCCCATTATCATTTTCATTTTTCCTCTGTGACTCATTACTCTGGGCAGTGGCAGTTCGCTCTCTCAGAAAAGAGTCCCTTTCTCCCAGAGTGGAGACAAACCTACCCCCGATGCCCTTGTCTATGTACCACTGAGCCTTCTTCCTGTCGCAGGTACACAGAGGCTGTCCGTCCGGAGCGTGGAGAAAACAGTTATCGTAGAGTGGAGATTTCCTGAAAAGAGTGAAATAAACCGCAATCATTTCACTTGAAAAAAATAACTAGAACCGCTTCTTACACTGCACAGAGCCGGAACGCTCAACTGCCATCAACATTCTATTGAGGTATAGCTCCAAGTACCAACAGAGATTAACATTCTAATTGGACACCAGAGCAAAAATCCAATGGTGTCCATACCATAGAGCCAGTCAATCTACCTACAAGTCATTAAAAATGTTAAGCTATCACTCACTTTCTGTCTGCACGACTCGACTTCCTGTTGTCACATTTTTGTCGCACTGTGTGTCAAATTTTTCTCCCTGATGAATTCCTTTGTCCAGATTTATAATAGGTTTTGCCAATGTAAACTCTGGGTGCAGAGGCTGGCCACTGGGTTCCCACAAATTGCTTTCTGAACACATTTTTCATCTGCCATTTTACCCCCCAAATTTTCTAATGTCCAAATTTAAGAGTTTAAATTACATTTAAAAAGTAACATTTCACAATAATTAAGCTGCCTTTTGTGTCTTTTAATGCCCTCTGTTCATTTTTTACTTGAAGGGCTTAGCCCCTACCAGTAGCCTAGGCTTAGACTTGACAAAGAAGTTGCGTGCGAGTACGAGAGAGAAAAGAAACTGCTGATTGCACACTTCGGTAGCTTTTGTTTTGTATTCTATAAACTTCATAAAGTGCATTCAGCTAAGAAACAGACTGTTTTTCTCATTGTAACTGTCATAAAAATATAATTTAACACAGCTTTTGTGAAAGTAAAATATATTGGGGTAAGTTAGTGAAATAACATCAATACTCTATAAAGCAGAATTGGGAGCACACAAAGCACCGTGTCCACTACACTTCAGAAATGGCAGGGGTGGAATTCTGGAAAGAAATGCAGGTACAGAAAGACAAAGATAAGAGAAGCCCAGGAAGAAAGCCCAACTTATTCTCAATGGGGGAAAAAAGCTTTTGTTGGTGTTGGTGGGGGAGGGGAGAGGAGAGCTATAGGGCTAGAAATTCAACTCATTTGCACCTCCCATTAGCACCCTCGTGGGTGTTAATGGGGTGCAAATGAGATGCCAAACGGACACGGCGCTGTTAGCGACTCCTGCCGCATTAGACCATGCGCCCCAATCGCCTGCGCCCAGAGATCGCGATGTTAGCACCGCGCGCATCGTCCAATAACGCCCTGGCCCCAATATTCACTTTTCGCCCCTTGCAGTAACGCTGGGCGAGGTGGCCAAGTGAAAAAACGTACCTTTTTGTCGGCGCTGCTGATCCTGTTTCTTCGCGGGGTCTTGGCTGCGATCGCTCGAGTGCCGGGCTGATCGCGTGACACCCCCGCTCCATCTTTACTTTGCCGAGTCGGCCATCGTGGAGCCTTCCCTTTAAGTGAGGGAAGGGCCCCTTGGACGCGGTACCACTGCGCGGCCCAGTGCGTAACGCTGCCGAGGTGTCTGCCCCGTTAGCGCCCCAGAAAGCAAGTGGAACGCTTGATTTGGCACTCCACTTCCGTCCGGGGACGGCAAGTCGAATTTTTGGAGACGGGTGAGACTTCTCACACCTCCCAACTGTTACCGTCCCCAAACGGGGTGACACTGAACTGCCACCAGATAGATCATGACCCACATATTACCAGAAATACAGAATATTTATTCTAGGGGAATAATCGATGCCTGGAATCTCAGCTCAGCTGAAGATCGATTCAGAATGGTGCATGCAGCTAATGATCATTAAGGGATTACACACTGGTCTCTTGTACCATTTTTACTATACCTCTGTAACTCAATTTTAATTTTCTCCTCTGTAACTCATCAACTTTCAAAAACATTTAGCTGAGTTTGAAACAAACAGCCTCTAATGATCTCACCTGATAATCAGTTGACAGTTAGAAAATGTAAACTTTTAAAAATAGCTGGCAGTCACAGAGATAGGGACAAACACATGGGGGAGAAATTCAGGAGCACCCCATCTGGGGCGCTAACTTCTGAAAGCTAGAAAAATTACCGCCAGGCAGTAATGATTCTCAGCTCCCTGTACATTCGGTATTAGCACCAGGAAGGAATGGTGCATTAAATCAAGTGCTCCCCTTCCTTCATTAAGTGCTAAAGAATGCAGGCGGGGCAGTAGTGATATAGGGCCCAAGTTTCCACATGATTTGCGCCTGATTTTTAGGAGCAACTGGTGGAGAACGGACTATCTTAGAAATCGCAATTCTCCACATTTTTTTCTCTGCAGTTTGAGTCAGGTAGAACAGTTCTACTTTGGAACAGAATTTTTTCTTCAAAAGGGGGTGTGTCCAGCCACTGACGCCTGATTTCAAAGTTTCCACAGTGAAAACATACTCCAAACTAACTTAGAATGGAGCAAGTGAAGATTTTTGTAGAACTGAAAAAACCTGTTCTACACATTAAAAAATCAGGCGCAGGTTACAAATTAGGCGTCCAGAACGAGGTGGGGGGGAGGGGAACTCATTAAATTCTACAATAAATTCTTATTTATACTTCTACAAATATTATACAAATAAATCCAACCTGAATAAACATTTATAAGCAAAGAAAAGATTAAATAAACCATCTTCCTACCTGTGTGAAAGTGCTTCAGGCACGGAGAATGCTGCAATCAGCCTGAGGCGCCCGTTCTTCCCGCGGGGGGAGGGGGGGGGGGGAGGAGGAGGAGGCGCCCGTTCTTCCCGCGGGGGGGGGAGGAGGCGCCCGTTCTTCCCGTGGGGGGGGGGGG
Organism: Pristiophorus japonicus; assembly: GCF_044704955.1. NCBI lineage: Eukaryota > Metazoa > Chordata > Chondrichthyes > Pristiophoridae > Pristiophorus > Pristiophorus japonicus. The sequence goes on along the minus strand of NC_091980.1, from coordinate 175,100,194 downwards.
GGGGAGGAGGAGACAGTGAGAAGGCTGCAAGTGCTGATGGCAATGTGCTTTTATGAAAAAAAAATTTCAAAAATTAAACAGCTACAAAGAACTATAAAAATGGCCGAGTGCCCATGTTTTTTTCACACTGTGCGTGCGTGAATGCTCCAACGCGCACGCACAGCGTTGCCGGCAGGAAAAAACTAATTTAAATAGTACCCGCCCCCTCCCACTTACAAAATCGGCGCGAGTGTCGGCTCCGCTCCCCTGGGCGCCGTGCCAGGCAGACAATGAGCTGCAGGGCGCTCCAGAATCGCAAGTTTTTTTTTTTAGGCGTCGTTTTAGGCGTGAAAAACGGGCACCCAGCTCGGAGGGGCACCCGTTTTTTATCGTGTGGAAACTTGGGCCCATAGAGTTGCACAATGTCCCGTGCAGTGCTGCCGAGATCCAAGGCTCCTTCCTTCTTTAAAGGGAAGGGCCATCGCTGCAGGCTCTCCATTGGGGCCGGTGAGCTGTTCCCCGATGGCAGCCATGATCGCAGCCGAGGAGAAATAGCAAAAATTGAAAATAAGCATTTTAACAATTTTACTACTTACTTCGGCAACATCCCCCAAAGCGCCCGGACCCCTGAACAATGCCTCCTGCAGCTGTCGGTGTTTTCGCCCAATGATGCTGCAGGGGGCGGAACCGAAGTTCGGCTCCGGGGCGATGACGTCACAATCTCCGGACGCAGGAGATCATGGCACAACATGTTACTGCCGCCGCAAACCTCTCGCCCAATAGCAGGCGTCATTCATCTCACAGGAGGTGCTAAGGAGGCCAATTTCTAGGTCAGTGTCTTTCCTCATGGAAATTTAGCAAATAAAAAAAAGGCGGCAAAAAAGTTCTAATTAAACAAAACACACAAGGTTGTTGATAGTAATAATGTTTACATTTTCTTACAGATGACATGTAGAGTGATGGAGAGAGATTGAGAGACACAGACACACACGGACAGTCAAAACTCCAGCAGTTCTGCCACCCAAGACCATTTTCCAGTGTTACCAAAGCCCCAAATTGCTCCGGTGATACCATAGCCCAGGATTAGCCCTAAGTGCAGTTAAACCCCATTTACCCTCCCCATTACGGCTAGATATCCAGGATTGGGGGGAGGGGGAGGAAAGAGAAGTTTCAGGTCATTTCCACTAGTTTTGCGCCCAGATTCCATGCAATCTGGGCAGAATCTGCCCATCCAGTGCACAAGATCGAGGAGTTTAAAATGTAGATGAGTTACACCCAGAACCGCTTGTGCTCTTGTTTTCTGCAATGTTTTATGCTGGCTCAAGATTGAATTTGCCCAGATTAGGTGTCGCCCACAAATATGGCCGCGCCCCCAGGTCAGAACTGCAAGCTTCTGCCGACTGTGCTGGTTCAGGAATGCTCTTCCAATTGTGCTGATTCTCGTAGGCACGTTTTAAAAGTTTCTCGTATTAAAAAATATTAAATTCACTAAATGTACACTAATGAAAACATTAAATGGTTCAGTATAGTTTTTCCAAGTCAGTTTCAGTGATTTGAAATCAGGTTACTCACACGTGCAGGACTGGACACCCTTGTTAACAATGCTTATTTTTGGTGATAAACCCATTTACAGCTGTATTAATAAAACTGCACCAGGTTACCACTCTTAAATGCATCAAGGAATTCTTTATAATGTGGAAAAAAAACTACCTGGTCATTATCTCATTGCTGTTTGTGGGACCTTGCTGTGACAGCTAATTTGCATGTGTTCGCTACATTACAACAGTGACTACCCATCAAATGTACATCAGTGGCTGTGAAGCATTTTGGGACGTCCAGAGGTCGTGCAAGGCACTAAATAAATGCTGGTTTTTTTTTACATAAGAACATAAGAATTAGGAGTAGGCTATTTGGCCCCTCGAGCCTGCTCCGCCATTCAATAATGTCATGGCTGATCTTCTACCACAACTCCACTTTCCTGCACTGTCCCCATATCCCTTGATTCCTTTAATATCCCAAAATCTATCGATCTCTGTTTTGAATACACTCAAAGACTGAGCCTCCACAGCCTTCTGGGATAGCGAATTTCAAAGAGTCACCACCCTCTGAGTGAAGAAATTTCTCGTCATTTCAGTCCTAAATGGCCAAATCCTTATTCTGAGAATGTAAGCGCTGGTTCTGGACTCCTCCCTGCATTTACCTTGTCAGAATTTTATATGTTTCAATGAGATCACCTCTCATTCTTCTAAACTCTAGAGAATATAGGCCTAATCTACTCAATCTCTCCTCATAAGACAGTCCGCCCCCATCCCAGGAATAAGTCTGGTGAACCTTCATTGCACTCCCTCAATGGCAAGTTTTTCCTTCGTTAAGAAAGGAAGGATATACTGGAACCTTGCTAAAGTGCACGGGAGCACAGTATTGGGAGTGCCTGCAATACCCCCATTCATTGCTGAGGCACTCACACGGAGCATGACTACGTGGCGGCAGATATCTGGAGGTGCCTAGTGCCTACGGAATCACGACCAGCAGAGAGAAACACCTTCAGGGGACAGAAGGTGGGAGGCAGTGGAATACTGGGGCTGGTAGCATTGGAGAGCTGGGTGAAAGAGTACGATAAAAACAGTTTAAAAAAAAAAATAATAATCTGCATCTTGAGTACTGTGAAAATCCGATATTAATAGGAGTTTAATTCTCATTTAATGGTCGCAGTAAGTCTTTCGGACAATGCAGTAAAACTAACTCGTCATACTTTACGTTGCAGCTCTGGTTGCATTTTACATGAAGGTTAATCAAATACACGCAACAGCCTGGAGCTTCTTTATGTTAGGTGCAGGTGGTCAAATACTCTGACTGTTCTACGCTCAGACTTTGGCAAAGTTATTTAATTAAAACTATAAATTTTAATATCACAGTAAACTCTTATTCAGCAGAAAGGATCATATGGCTTTAATAATTTCATGGAAACCTGCTCACCGCCCCAGAGGGAACAGGACAGGTTCCTTAAATCTGCCACCATTACACGTCACAGGTCACGTTCCCCTGCTGTATGATGTTCAGGGTGCACATAAGAAATAGGAGCAGGAGCATGCTATTTGGCCCCTCGAGCCTGCTCTGCCATTCAAGAAGATCATGGCTGATCTGATCTTGGCCTCAACTCCACTTCCCTGCCCGCTCCCCATAACCCTTTACTCCCCTATCAGTGAAAAACCTGTCTATCGCCGCCTTAAATATGTTCAATGACCCAGCCTCCACAGCTCTCTGGGGCAGAGAATTCCAAAGATTCGCGGCCCTCAGAGAGGAAATTCCTTTTCATTTCCGTTTTAAGTGGGCGACCCCTCATTTTGAAACTATACCCCCTAGTTCTAGATTCCCCCAGAGAATGAGAGAGGAGAGCTGAAGGGGAGGTGTGCCGAGATGCTTTCTTCACTTAAACGGGGTGGGGGAAGAGAGAGAGAAATTAAAATCCAGTATTTTCAGTTCAAAGCACTCCTCATTTTTAAACGACAAAATGATACCCTAGACTGAAATTTCCTTGAGGAATTTATTTTGTTGAAGGCATCCATTGTGTTGCCATCATGGAGATGTGCATACAGGGTCTTGCTCCCTGCTCGGCCATCCTGCCGATATCTACTCCAGGCCCCACTGCAACCCAGAGAGGTTTTGTTGCAAATAGTGGAGCAGTGGGGCAAGGCCGGGGGGTGGGGGGGGGGGACATGTAACGTCAGACCAGCTAAGCCTGAGAGTCATCTAAGGTTACAAGGCTCATGCGCAAAGTATATTCACAAATGAGTAACAGAGGGAGGCCGAATCTGGGGAGCACGGGGCGGGGAAGAGAAAATTATGGCTGAAGCAGGAAAAGGGCATCCGTAAATTTTCCAGCCCCTTTCCCTGTGGCAACTGCCACCTACCTCATTCCCCCTCTCAAAGCACAGCCCATAGATACATATGGAAATACAGGTACAGGCCTTGTAATAGCAGTTAGCCGTCTGCTATCACACTGTAGCATCAATCATCATAGGCAGTCCCTTGAAATCGGGAAGACTTGCTTCCACTCAAAGTAAGTTCCCAGTCCAATACAGGAATTACAGTCTCTGTCACAGGTGGGACAGACAGTGGTTGAAGGAAAAGGTGGGGGGGGGGGGGGGGAAAGTGAGTCTGGTTTGCCGCACGCTCCTTCCGCTGCCTGCGCATGTTTTCCGCAAGCTCTCGGCGACGAGACTCGAGGTGCTCAGCGCTCTCCCGGATGCTTTTCCTCCACTTTGGGCGGTCTCTGGCCAGGGATTCCCAGGTGTCGGTGGGGATGTTACACTTTTGGGCGGATTCCGTCCACTAAGGGGTACAACGGACATGATCTTCACTGCGCGACAACAAGAGAAATGCAGGTAATAGCACCAACCCTTGTACATGGCCTTCTTAGATCTCCCAAAGGCCTTTGACACTGTCAACCGTGAGGGACTATGGGGCGTCCTCCTTCGTTTCAGCTGCCTCCAAAAGTTCGTCACCATTCTCTGCCTGTTCCACGACGACATGCAAGCCATGATCCTGACCAACAGATCCACCACTGACCCAATCCACGTACGGACCGGAGTCAAGCAAGGCTGCGTCATCACACCAATGTTCTTCTCAATCTTCCTTGCTGCAATGCTCCATCTCACTATCAACAAGCTCCCCGCTGGAGTGGAACTAAACTATAGAACCAATGGGAACCTGTTCAACCTACGTCACCTCCAGGCCAGATCCAAGGTTGCACCATCCTCTGCCATCGAACTACAGTACGCGAACGACACTTGCGTCTGCGCACACTCAGAGGCCGAACTCCAAGCCATCGTCAACACCTTCACCGAGGCGTACGAAAGCATGGGCCTTACGCTCAACATCCGCAAGACAAAGATCCTCCACCAACCTTACCCCGCCACACAGCACTGCCCCCCGGTCATCACAGTGTAGCACAAGGGTGGTTGCTGGTCATTTTTAAATCAGGCAGGGAAATAGATGCAAGAGGCAGTTCAGATAGAGACGAGTTAGAAATGGGCAAACAAACCGCACCCCCTTTACCTGGCGGAATAGCCCACACCCAGTGGTTTGTGCTGGATTTTCCTCGGATCGGTGGTGTTCGGATCTGACGGAGATTTCTGGTTGGCCCCGAGCTTCTTGTTTCTCCGCCTCTGCTGAGAGTTCATCTCTCCCGTTCCATCCTCCCCTCTGCTGCCTCCCAGTTTGCCCTTAAACGGGATATCCACCAGGCCCTGGCACCTTGCCAGCATCTGCTTCCATTCAGACGGGGCACCCTCTTTAAGTGTTATAGAGTTGAATCCCAGCAGGTGAAAGAACAGAGCCACAGACACCTGGGCATCTTGTGCAGCATACGTTACCTGGCAGAACAAAACAGAACATAAAAGTAAGAGAGAGACGTCAAACATCACCTAAATCTGCAAAAACATACAAGTGCATATAAATATATTGACCGTGTACAGCAAGGCACTGGTTGGTGAAAAACACTCACTCTCTTAATAAGAGATGGCTAATTGTGTCTAAATCCATTTTGAAATAGCTCATGGAACTGGCAGAGTGTGGAGTTGGCCTCTCTTTGTTCAGCTGTGGCTCATTGGGTACTTGAGCACAAAATCCAGGCTGACACTTCAGTGTAGTGCTGAGGAAGAGCTGCACTGTCAGAGATGCCGTCTTTCGGAAGAGACGTTAAACCGAGGTCCCGTCTGCCCTTTCAGCTGGATGTAAAAGACCCCATGGCACAATGTCAAAGAAGAGCAGGGGAGTTCTTCCCCGGTGTCCTGGCCAATATTTATCCCTCAACCAGTATCACTGAAGCAGATTATCTGGTCATTATCACACTGCTGTTTGTGGGAGCGTGCTGTGCACAATTTGGCTGTCACATTTCCGACATTACAACAGTGACCACAATTCAGAGCACTTCATTGGCTGTAAAGTGCTTTAGGATGTCCTGAGGTTGTGATATGCGCTCCAGAAATGCAAGGCGGCCATTATAAAAATATTTCCCATCTGTCACTGTACTTTATTGAATCTTAGTGACATTAAAGTGGATTGGTCAATAAGTGTGTGCTCGACAAGAAAACCTGACTTGACACACAATTTTTTTTCAATAAAAAGGTTCAAAACAAATCACTTATCATTACTGTAGTGCCAATCTAACACTGTATTCCTGAACACAACAGCAACTTGCATTTAATGTAGTGAAATGTTTTAAGGTGGTTCACATGAGCATAATTAGACTAAATAATTGACAGCCAAAGGAGAAGACATTAGGACAGGTGAGGAGGAGTTTTAAAGAGTGTCTTCAAGGAGGAGAAAGGGGTAGAGAGCCGGGGAGGTTTAGGGAGGGAATTCCAGTGTTTAGGGCCTTGGCAGCTAAAGGCAAAACACCAACAGTGGAGCAAAGGAAGTCGGAGATGCATAGCAGATCAGAGTTGGAGGAACGCATGGTTCTCAGAGTGTTATAGAGCTGGAGGAGATCAGAGGTAAGGCTTACGGGGGGGGGGGGGGGGGTTTGAACATAAAATATGACAATTTTAAAATCCAGGCGTTGCGGACTGGAAGCCAATGTAAGTCAGCGAGCACAAAAGTGATGGGTGAGCAGGACGGCCCGAGTTAGGATACAGGCAGCAGAATTTAAAATGAGCCGAAGTTTACAGAGGGTAGAAGATAGGAGGCTAGGCAGGAGAGCATTGGAATCGTTGAGTCTGAAGGTAATAAATGCAGGAATGTGAGTTTCAGCAGCAGATGGGTTGAGGCAAGAGCAGTGACAGATGATGTTATGGAGGTGAAAGCCTTATTGGCGATCACCATTAATGACTGAAGGAATTGTTGGGGCCCTTTCCAGAATCCCAGATGAAATGGAAAGTGAAGAAAGTGACTTACCTTCTCCAAAAAAATACATACTTGCAATATTTCAAATAAATTGAGAGATGCTCCCTCAACAAAGTACCTGCTCATTAGTGAGTTCTTCTGCCTCCCAATTGCTACATCGCAGGTGGAGAGACTTGTCGAGGGTAAAATTTAAGATGTCTTGAGCCAAGGACTTCAGGCTGAGGGAACAGGTAAAATTATTCTTCCTGCTATAAAAACAAAAGGAGACCAGGATTAAAGGCAGAAAGTCACAAAAACATGCTTTAATAGTCACGCTCACTAAACGAGCTGCAAGAAAACTCTGTACAGGAGATCAGAGTGTAGCTTTGTAGATCCTATAACAAAGTACACAATAAATTCAGATTGCAATCTGAAGAAGCAATACATTTGAACTCATAGTTGGATTCCAGCCAAATAATTCTACTCCCATTGCTTAAAATTCCAATACACCATACCCTTTCCAATTATATTGAACTGGAATAGTTTAAATATTAATCATTCCATCGCACAGAATTCCAATGGAACCAACACTTATCCATTCAGTCCTACTGAATAGAATTCCAATGGACTCAAAACTCCCATTATATAGGATTCAAACAAAGCAAACCCTATTCACTCAAATCTGTACTATAAATTCAGCACATGGGAGACACACATTTCATTGAAAACTCATTGCAAGTACCTGTAGGACCTCCTACTTCGCTAGAACGTGGCTCTGTGATAGGTATTTTCAATGTCAAAGTGTGACGTACAATAGCTGCTATCTTATGGTGAGAGTCCATCACCCTGTGATTGGCCAGTGGGTTCCCACAAAGCACAAAATGTTTTCTGATTTTTTTTCTACCCTCAGCACTGACATGTCCAAAATTACACAATTAAAATTTTTTTTTTTTTAAAGTACATTGATTAAATTTATCCAGAGAGTTGTCTTTTAAGGCCTTCATTCAAGTTTTCACTTGAAAGCTTCAGCTTCTGGGTTTGGACAATACTTTTGTCCAGAGCTCGACTCTGTGAGCTGTAGTTGGATGCTGCAGACTGAGCGTGTGCAGTGTGCCAAATGTCCCAGATGCATTAGTCCCATTCAGTTGGCTGTACAGAGGAACGTATTTCTCAAGCTCCTACCTATTTCTGCCAAGTAGCTTTTATTCAAATAATTTTGAAAACCAAAAAGGGACAAATTTCAGAAGTTCCACCAAGGCAAAATTTATGGATGTGTCTATTTGTACTAACTGAAATGCAGCCGTTTCTCTGATTGGCTCTCCAGACCTATTGCTGATTGGTCCGCTTGGAGGATAAGCCACACCCTGCAGTTCCTCTGGAATGTGTAACTGGAACCGCTCAGCTCAAGTTCGGAGTGAATTTCCAATTTGTAATTCAATCCATTTAGACTTCAGGAGCCACAGAGGATAGATCTCCCCAAAAGCCACCAAGTTCTAGCCGAAGTCTCTTATCCCAGTGTAAGTGCATCCTTCCCCCAGCCAAGGTCTCTTACACCAACACATGTGCTGCCTTCCACAGCCGAAGTCCCTTAGCCCAGCCTAAGTGCTTCCCTCCCCCAGCTCAAGACCCTTACCCCAGCAATCCCTCCGCCAGCTGAAGACCCTTACCCGAGCGCAAGACCTTACCCCCGCCCCCTATAGATGGGGTATTGTGTGCGGATTGTGAACATGTTTATTGGGTATGAAGTGAATAGTGACAGTGATGTGACTTCTGCGCCCCCCACCCCCCCAACACTCTCCCCATTTCTCGCTCTCCCCGCCGCCCACTCTCCCCAGTGCTGCGGGAGGCTCGGAGGCCGCTCGGTGCTGAGGAAAGCTCAGGGCTCGCCGCTGCGGGAGGCTCGGCAGGTGCATTCGGCTGCTCAGTGGAGGCAATGTGGTGTTGGACGCATGCGCAGAAAAAGGTTAGTGGGAATTGCGCTGGGGGGGGGGGGGGGGGCGGTGAGGGAGCGGAATCGGTGATATTTGTTCTAACTCTCGCTTCTGCCCAAGCAATAGTTACTGCGAAAATTTAAAGATTTATTTAAAGGAAAGGCTGCGAGCATGTCAGAGAGAGAAAAATAAATGACAACTGTTCTGGTGTCACATGTGTTATTTTCTGTTCTAGGAAGGAAAGGAAAGGAAAGGAAAAGAAGGCAAACAGGAAGTTTCTTTCCTCATTCTAATTTTTTTTTAAAAACCAAGTTGAATTTTGAAAGTAAACATCGGTTCTTTGAGGGAAACAGATAGGGTGGGTAGGAAGAAGAGGGCAAGTCCCCCAGCCTTGGGTGAGGTGAATCAAAGTGGGGAGTTTGGATAGAGGATTATGGGTGAGAGAGCAGTGGGGTGGGGAGGGGGGATCAGGGCGACTGGGCAATTGAAGGGAAAGAACATAAGAACATAAGAATTAGGAACAGGAGTAGGCCATCTAGCCCCTCGAGTCTGCTCCGCCATTCAAAAAGATCATGGCTGATCTGGCCGTGGACTCAGCTCCACTTACCCGCCCGCTCCCCATAACCCTTAATTCCCTTAATGGTTAAAAATCTATCTGTCTGTGACTTGAATACATTCAATGAGCTAGCCTCAACTGCTTCCTTGGGCAGAGAATTCCACAGATTCACAACCCTCTGGGAGAAGAAATTCCTTCTCAACTCTGTTTTAAATTGGCTCCCCCGTATTTTGAGGCTGTGCCCCCTAGTTCTAGTCTCCCCTACCAGTGGAAACAACCTCTCTGCCTCTATTTTGTCTATCCCTTTCATTATTTTAAATGTTTCTATAAGATCACCCCTCATCCTTCTGAACTCCAACGAGTAAAGACCCAGTCTACTCAATCTATCATCATAAGGTAATCCCCTCATCTCTGGAATCAGCCTAGTGAATCGTCTCTGTACTCCCTCCAAAGCTAGTATATCCTTCCTTAAGTAAGGTGACCAAAACTGCACGCAGTACTCCAGGTGCGGCCTCACCAATACCCTGTACAGTTGCAGCAGGACCTCCCTGCTTTTGTACTCCATCCCTCTCGCTATGAAGGCCAACATTCCATTTGCCTTCCTGATTACCTGCTGCACCTGCAAACTAACTTTTTGGGATTCATGCACAAGGACCCCCAGGTCCCTCTGCACCGCAGCATGTTGTAATTTCTCCCCATTCAAATAATATTCCCTTTTACTGTTTTTTTTCCCAAGGTGGATGACCTCACATTTTCCAACATTGTATTCCATCTGCCAAACCTTAGCCCATTCGCTTAACCTATCTAAATCTCTTTGCAGCCTCTATGTCCTCTACACAACCCGCTTTCCCACTAATCTTTGTGTCATCTGCAAATTTTGTCCCCTCTTCCAGGTCATCTATGTATATTGTAAACAGTTGTGGTCCCAGCACCGATCCCTGTGGCACACCACTAAGCACCGATTTCCAACCCGAAAAGGACCCATTTATCCCGACTCTCTGCTTTCTGTTAGCCAGCCAATTCTCTATTCATGCTAATACATTTCCTCTGACTCCGTGTACCTTTATCTTCTGCAGTAACCTTTTATGTGGCACCTTATCGAATGCCTTTTGGAAATCTAAATACACCACATCCATCGGTACACCTCTATCCACCATGCTCATTATATCCTCAAAGAATTCCAGTAAATTAGTTAAACATGATTTCCCCTTCATGAATCCATGTTGCGTCTGCTTGATTGCACTATTCCTATCTAGGTGTCCCGCTATTTCTTCCTTAATGATAGCTTCAAGCATTTTCCCCGCTATAGATGTTAAACTAACCGGCCTATAGTTACCTGCCTTTTGTCTGCCCCCTTTTTTTTTTTAAATAGAGGCGTTACATTAGCTGCTTTCCAATCTGCTGGTACCTCCCCAGAGTCCAGAGAATTTTGGTAGATTATAACGAATGCATCTGCTATAACCGCCATCTCTTTTAATATCCTGGGATGCATTTCATCAGGACCAGGGGACTTGTCTACCTTGAGTCCCATTAGCCTGTCCAGCACTACCCCCCTAGTGATAGTGATTGTCCCAAGGTCCTCCCTGCCCACATTCCTGTGACCAGCAATTTTTGGCATGGTTTTTGTGTCTTCCACTGTGAAGATCGAAGCAAAATAATTGTTTAAGGTCTCAACCATTTCCACATTTCCCATTATTAAATCCCCCTTCTCATCTTCTAAGGGACCAACATTTACTTTAGTCACTCTCTTCCGTTTTATATATCGGTAAAAGCTTTTACTATCTGTTTTTATGTTTTGCGCAAGTTTACTTTCGTAATCTAGCTTTCCTTTCTTTATTGCTTTCTTAGTCATTCTTTGCTGTCGTTTAAAATTTTCTCAATCTTCTCGTTTCCCACTAACCTTGGCCACCTTATACACATTGGTTTTTAATTTGATACTCTCCTTTATTTCCTTGGTTATCCACGGCTGGTTATCCCTTCTCTTACTGCCCTTTTTCACTGGAATATATTTGTTGAGCACTATGAAAGAGCTCCTTAAAAGTCCTCCACTGTTCCTCAATTGTGCTACCGTTTAGTCTGTGTTCCCAGTCTACTTTAGCCAACTCTACCCTCATCCCTCTGTAGTCCCCTTTGTTTAAGCATAGTACGCTCATTTGAGACACGACTTCCTCACCCTCAATCTGTATTACAAATTCAACCATACCGTGATCACTCATTCCGAGAGGATCTTTTACTAGGAGATCGTTTATTATTCCTGACTCATTACACAGGACCAGATCTAAGATAGCTTGCTCCCTTGTAGGTTCTGTAACATACTGTTTTAAGAAACAATCCCGTATGCATTCTATGAATTCCTCCTCCAGGCTACCCCGTGCGATTTGTAGGTTAAAATCCCCCATGATTACTGCCGTTCCTTTTTCACATGCCTCCATTATTCCCTTGATTATTGTCCGCCCCACCGTGAAGTTATTATTTGGGGGCCTATAAACTACGCCCACCAGTGACTTTTTCCCCTTACTATCTCTAATCTCCACCCACAATGATTCAACATTTTGTTCATTCGAGCCAATATCATCTCTCACAACTGCCCTGATATCATCCTTTATTAACAGAGCTACCCCACCTCCTTTCCCTTCTTGTCTAACCTTCCGAATTGTCAGATACCCCTGTATGTTTAATTCCCAGTCTTGGCCACCCTGCAACCACGTTTCTGTAATGGCCACCAAATCATACCCATTTGTAATGATTTGCGCCGTCAACTCATTTACATTATTTCGAATGCTGCGTGCGTTTTGGTAGAGTGTTTTAATACTAGTTTTTAAACTATGGGCTAGGAATAGCAATAGGCGAGAGAGAGTGTGGTAAGAAGGGTTTGGGGGATGTACTGGGAGCGAGAGGGACGATATGCAAAGGTTGAGGCCACATTTTCCCCGCAACCCTCACTCTGAATGCAGCAAACTGTTGCTGGTGGCTCCTTTCCTCATTGCAACACACTATACTACCCACCATCTCGCACTCGAAGAAACAAAGAAATGAAGCGGGAAGAGAAAGAGGTAAAAATAATTAAGGGGAGAAAATGTTCAGAGGACTGAGAGATAGATAGAAAGCAGAAGAGAGATGGAGAGTAGCAGCAATAGGAAGACATCAGAGACAGGTGTATCCTACCCGCCCATCTCATCAATATACCTGCATCAAGTCTCCCCAATTCTCCACCACAGCAGATTGGCTAGTCTATAATTTCAACAGACCAAAATTTCAATTTGAATCCTCTGCATCTCAAAGCTCGGACACGAGGGAGAGATCAGTCAGAAACCGTATTCCATTGGCTAGATAAGACCACTCGAGTATATATCAAGTGTCGATGGAATTGGGCTCATTGCCCCCTTAAAGTCAAAGCGCCTACAGCCACCAACAACCTAGGTTCACACACAAAGTGCAGCTATTTGGGTGAGGCATTGGAGGATAGCCAACATCTGTTGAACCATAGCCCAGAAGGAGTCACCACCTTTGTGAGATAAAGGGAGAAAACTGGGATGAAATAAACTGCTGGTCGATAGCTCGTTAACCCCCGTTTAATACTGAGCGTACCGAATGCATTCCATTCACAATCAAACAGAGCATAGCATGCTTCAAAAGCCCAATAACTTGTGTAAAATGTTTCTTTTGTTTAGACAAGTTGGTAAATGGAAGATTAAAAGGCACCATGCCCCATAAGATTTGCAAATTGATTGTTTTCAGATAGGTTTTTAGAAATTCTGACTCAAGCATAAAAAATTGGTGAAGCCTGCCTTGTACTCATCAAGAGCCAAATGCACCAATAATCCAGATAGTTATTGGGTACTAAAATGTGTTTGTCATGCCAAGAACAATTATATATTAATAGTGCAGTGTGAATTTTCATCTCTATGGGGGTATATAAAGAAGTGCCTCAAGGGAGAAGGGCAGACAGAAGCAAAGAACAAAGGGACAGACAGTTTCAAGACTTAGAAACATACATACATACAAATTAGGTGCAGGAGCAAGCCATTCGGCCCTTCGAGCCTGCACCGCCATTTAATAAGATCATGGCTGATCATTCAACCTCAGTATCCCTTTCCTGCTTTCTCACAATACCCCTTGATCCCAGGAGAGGGCTCTGAGCTAGTTAGAGTGGGTAAGAGCGCAGATGAACAGGACCCCAAGAAAGAATGCAAAAGGCAGGAGGCAACAGAGCAGAGCAGCACTGGGGTAAGTGTAAACCACAAGGTGATAGGAAGGGACAATATGTTTGAATATAAAGGGGCTGCAGGAGGGGTCAAAACTAAAAATCATGGTTTAAAAACTATTAAAACACTCTACCTAAACGCACGCAGCATTCAAAATAAAGTAAATGAGTTGACAGCACAAATCATTACAAATGGGTATGATTTGGTGGCCATTACAGAAACGTGGTTGCAGGGTGGCCAAGACTGGGAACCAAACATACAGGGGCATCCGACAATTCGGAAGGACAGACAAGAAGGGAAAGGAGGTGGGGCAGCTCTGTCAATAAAGGATGATATCAGGGCAGTTGTGAGAGATGACACTGGCTCTAATGAACAAAATGTTGAATCATTGTGGGTGGAGATTAGAGATAGTAAGGGGAAAGTGTCACTGGTGGGCGTAGTTTATAGGCCCCCAAATAATAACTTCACGGTGGGGCGGACAATAATCAAGGGAATAATGGAGGCATGTGAAAAAGGAACGGCAGTAATCACGGGGGACTCCAACCCACACATCGATTGATCACCTGTTCTCCAAAGGATTGGGACAATGTCCATCTTTTGTACTTACTGCCTTGTTACTGTGTGTAACTATTCATACTCGATCATTAAAATTATTAATGCCACTGTATTGGTTGCCTTCTTGAACTAATCTAGAGTTATAATAGCCCACGTATAAATTAGCCTATAGCCATGTCAACCCAACTGAATATTGGGAAGACCGAAGCCATTGTCTTTAGGTCCCCACCACAAACTCCGTTCCCTAGCCAGCGAGTCCATCCCTTTCCCCAGCCAGCAACTCCATCCCTTTCCCTAGCCAGCAACTCCATCCCTTTCCCTGGCAACGGTCTGAGGCTGAACCGGACCGTTTGCAACCTTGGTGCCGTATTTGACCATGAGATGAGCTGGCGGCCACATATCTGCTGCATCACCAAGATCACCTACTTCCACCTCTGTAACATCGCCCGACTCTTCCCTTCATCTGCTGCTGAAAATGTCATCAATCTTTGTTGCCTCTAGACTTGACTATTCCAATGCACTGCTAGCCAGCCTCTCATCTTCCACCGTACATAAATTTTAGTTTATCCAAAACTCTGCTGCCTGATTCTCAACTCGCATCACGTCCTGTTCACCCATCACCACTGTGCTAACTAACAGAAAACAGAGAGTCGGGATAAATGGGTCATTTTCCGATTGGCAAACAATAACGAGTGGGGTGCTAGAGATCGGTGCTGGGGTCTCAACTATTTACAATCTATATTAATGACTTGGATGAAGGGACCGAGTATAATGTAACCAAGTTTGCTGATGATACAAAGATGGATGGGAAAACAAATTGTGAGGACACAAAAAATCTGCAAAAGGATACAGACAGGCTAAGTGATTGGGCAAAAGTTTGGCAGATGGAGAATAATATGGGAAAATGTGAGGTTATCCACTTTGGCAGAAATAATAAAAAAGCAAATAATAATTTAAATGGAGAAAAATTACAAAGTGCTGCAGTACAGAGGGACCTGGGGGTCCTTGTGCATGAAACACAAAAAATTAGCATGCAGGTACAGCAAATAATCAGGAAGGCAAATGGAATGTTGGCCTTTATTGGGGATAGAGTATAAAAGCAGAGAAGTCCTGCTACAACTGTACAGGGCATTAGTGAGGTCACACCTGGAGTACTGTGTACAGTTTTGGACTCCGTATATAAGGAAGGATATAGTTGCATTGGCAGCTGTTCAGAGAAGGTTCACTAGGTTGATTCCAGAGATGAGGGGGTTGACTTATGAAGATAGGTTGAGTAGTTTGGGCCTGTACTCATTGGAGTTTAGAAGAATAAGAGGTGATCTTATCAAAATATATAAGATAATGAGGGGGCTCAACAAGATGGATGCAGAGAGGTTATTTCCACTCATAGGGGAAATTAAAACTAGAGGACATAGTCTCAAAATAAGGGGCTACCCATGTAAAACTGAGATAAGGAGGAATTTCTTCTCTCAAAGGGTTGTAAATCTGTGACATTCTCTGCCCCAGAGAGCTGTGGAGGCTGAGTCATTGAATATATTTAAGGTGGAGATAGACAGATTTTTGAGTGACAAGGGAGTAAAGGGTTATGGGGAGCAGGCAGGGAAGTGGAGCTGAGTCCATGATCAAGTCAGCCATGATCTTATTAAATGGTAGAGCAGGCTCGAGGGGCCAGGTGGCCTACTCCTGCTCCTATTTCTTATGTTCTTATGTAAAGCGCTTTAGGACATCCTGGAGTCGTCAAAGGCACTGTATAAATACGTCTTTTATCTTTTTTTTTTAAAAAACCCTCTTCCCAGTAGTAACCCATATTCCCTGCTTTGGTCTATAACCAAAGGCCATAGGCCCACCTACTATAAATAATTAACTGTTCACTAAATTATTACTCTGTAAATTAGATATATGAAGGACAAAAACATGTGATTCCTGAAGCAAGTTCTTCAAAGGGATATCCCATGCAAGTAAACAAAAGTTTGCATTTCTATAGCGCCTTTCACAATCTCTGGATATCACAAAATGCATTACAGCCAATGAAGTACTTTTGAAGTGTAGTCACTGTTGTAATGTAAGAAACGCAGCAACCAATTTCCACACAGCAATCTGAATGAAGAGATAATCTGTTTTAGCGATGTTGGTTGAGGGATAAAGATTAGCCAGGACACCGGGGAAACTCACAGTTCTTCTTCAAATTGTCCCATGGGATCTTTTACGTCCATCTGAGAGGGATGACAGCATCTCGATTTAAAATCTGATCAAAAGATGGCACCTCTGACAGTGCAGCACTACCTCAGTACTGCACTGGAGTGTCAGACTTGGATTGTATGCTCATGTCTCTGGAATGGGACTTGAACCCAGAACTTTCTGACTCAAGAATTGAAAGTGCTACTACTGACACCTAGCATTAGCATCCCACCAAGTAATAGCATATCTGAGAGCATCTATGTGCAGAATCAGTGTTGAAATTGATGAATCAATTCAAATTCTTTGGAAAACAAATCTCAAAGTATGCTCCTAATGTGCAGCGACTCATCTTACTGTACTCAGCAACTTACTGAGGGAAGAATTAATCCTCATTATTGTCGTTATTTAATTGTCGTGATTTAATATATGAGAACGTACAGGGGATTGAGAATCTGCTGGATCTATAAATTTAGTTGAACAGCAGCCGTTACAGCGATTTTCTGTCACCTCCATCAGAGGACAGAGCCGCTACGATGATTTAACTGAGCTAGTAGGGAAAGTGACTTCAAGATTATCTCCATGAGTCACTGCAGTTTTGAGATTTAGGTCTGCTTCTGGTCTTGTGTCGGCCCATTGGAGGCTAACTGGGTGCAGGGAAATCAGTTCGTCTCCACGTGTGCGTTGAGCGTCCTGACCTTGCGATACCATTTTTGCTTCACCAATGCATGCGGAAGGCCTGGGAATGGATACAGTGTGCAAATGTACAGAGTAGGCTCAGTACGTTTAGTGGGACAGAGAAAGAGGAAGTCGGTCTGATGGCAGGTCGTATTAAAAAAAAGACGTGCATTCATACCTCACAATTTCAGGACATCCCAAAACGTTTTACAGCCAAAGAAGTACTTTTCGAAGTGTAGTCACTGTTGTAATGTAGGAACCATGGCAGATAATTTGCGCACAGCAAGCTCCCACAAACAGCAATGCGATAAGGACCAGATGATTTGTTTTAATGATGTTGGTTGAGGGATAAATATCGGCCAGGACACCAGGGATAACTCCCATGCACTTCTTCCAATAGTTCTATTGGGATAGTTGCATCTACCAGAGATTCAGAGGCGAGAGTGCAATCCACTGAGCCATGGCTGACACCTTAGGTCAGGCGACATACATTTAGCAGTACAGTTGACCGCGTGGCACTCGCACTTCTGCAACCGACTGCATGCCATCAAGGTAAGAGTGCCCAGAATGAACCGGCAAGTGATCCAGTGGGTAAATGCACCACCCAAGCGAGGTGTTGAGCCATACAAGTGGAGGAAGCCCCTGGTTCAGTCCCTGGTCGGTGTTTTACTAGCTAATCTCAGCTATGCCATTAGAGCCATAATTGGCCTGTTTCACAGCTTTGGGATGGGGGGCGGGGGGAGCGGCAGTGGGATCCCATTCCTGATCAGTATGGTTAGAAAACGCACATACATGATTTGGGCCCATGAAAACAGGCAAAGAATGTATTGTACAAATATTGTAGAGTCCCTCCGAGATCGCTGCATTCTTTTAATTCTCACCTCTTGCACATCACTGGTTTCCTTTGCTCCCCAATTGATGGCCGTTCCTTCAGATGGCTAGGCCCCAAGCTCTGGAATTCCCTCCCTAAACCACTCCACCTCTCCTCCTTTACGTCGCTCCTTAAAACTTAACTTTTCGACCAAGCTTTTGGTCACCTATACTAACATCGCTATGTGGTTCGGTGTCAAATTTTGTCTGATAATGCACCTGTGAAGCACCTTGGGTTGTTTTGCTACGTTAAAGGCACTATATAAATGCAAGTTGTTGATGTTAAACAGATGTTTGCACCAAGGGGTAGCTGAGTGGACTAGCAACCAAAAGATCACATGTTCAAAATTTGCAAACAGAAACATGCAATTATAGGGTGCTTTTAATGTAGAAAAACACCCCAAAGCCCTTCTCAGAAGGGTAATCAAAAAAAATGGATGCTGAGCCAAAGGAGATATTAAGAAGGACTAGCAACATAAACTGACCAAAATGACCATGAAAGTTACCGAATTGTCATTAAAATTCCAAGTCCTTCAGCGAAGCGAAACGCTCACCCTTACTTGTCTGGTGACAATAGTCCCACACAACATGGTTGAATCTTAATGTGCTCAGGGCAATTAGGGATGGTAATAAGTACAGCCTTGCCAGTGTCAGTCACATCCCAAGAGCAAATAAAATAACAAGAACATTATTCATGTAGTTTTCTTTTACTTGACAGCTACCCACAAGTGATACAAATGAAATCAGGAGTTCATTGTTTGGAGAATCATTGGCACAAACCTGCATCCCTTTACTCTATGTACAACATTCTTCAAAGTCTCACCCCAAGCAAGACACTGATTGGGATTGCTGATAAACGACAGAACTTGCATTTCTATAGCGCCTTTCACGACCTCAGAACGTCTCAAAGTGCTTAACAGCCAATGAAGTACTTTTGAAGTGTAGTCACTGTTGTAATGTAGGAAACGCGCAGCCAATTTGCGCACAGCAAGCTCCCACAAGCAGCAATCTGATAATGACCAGATAATCTGCTTCAGTGATGTTGGTTGAGGGATAAATAGTGGCCAGGACACCACGGAGAACACCACTGCTCTTCTTAACATAGTGCCATGGGATCTTTTACATCTACCTGAGAGAGTAGACTGGGCCTCAGTTTAACATCTTATCTGAAAGACAGCACCTCTGACAGTGCAGCACTCCCTCAGTACTGCACTGGAGTGTCAGCCTGGATTATATGCTCAAGTGTCTGGAGTGGGACTTGAACCCACAACCTTCTGCCCGAGAGGCAAAAGCGCTACCACTGAGCCATGGCTGAAGTTTGCGAGTGCCACTGCTCCAAGGAAGTAACTAACTACTGGGATGAACAATCGGAGAATACTTGTAAGTCACAGTCGGTCTGTAAAAACAAGCTCGAGTCTCTTCGCCGGGAGAAAGCAGAATCCAAGCGCAAACAGCGGAAGGAGCGCACGACAACCCAAGCACTCCACCCACCCATCGCTTCAACCACTGTCTGCCCACCTGTGACAGAGACTGTAGGTCCCGCATTGGACTCATCAGTCACTCATTTTTAGTGTGGAAGCAAGTCATTCTCGACTCTGAGGGACTGCCTAAGAAGTAGTAGTAAAAACAAGCATTTCTGTACAATGATGCAACTTTACGATGATAGGGCGATGATGAATCAAATGATTTACTTACAATGCGTAATTTGGATTTGATCTCAAGAATCAAAACACTGCTCTTTTGAGATGCTGTGTTTTTTCCCATTGGCCGAGGGAATGCTGCTGTCGCATTATTACAAATTTATATCCACAATAAATTCTGTTAAATAATTAATCCCGCTGTCAAAAAGGTATAATAAGCTGTAGATTCTGAACATAAACATTTCATGTAGTTATTTTAATATGTTTAGACTTCAATAAACCATGGTGTTTGAAGTTATACCAAGCAGTTGAACTCGACAGTCAGAGCCAGGGGAAGTTGGAAGCTACACAAGTTCAATGCCAAGGCCACTCAATTGCTAATCTGATACTTGCCAAGTGATGAGAACATAAGATAAGAAATAGGAGGAGTAGGCCCTACAGCCTAATCCGCCATTCAATAAGATCATAGCTGATCATCGACCTCAACTCCACTTTCCCGCCAATCTCCATATCCTTCGATTCCTCTAGACTCTAAAAATCTGTCTATCTCAGCCTTGAATATATTCAGAGACTCAGCATCAACAGCCCTCTGGGGCAGAGAATTCCAAAGATTCACATCATCATCATCATCATAGGCAGTCCCTCGGGATCGAGGAAGACTTGCTTCCAGTCTTAGCACGAGTTCTTAGGTGGCTGTACAGTCCAATACGAGAACCACAGTTTCTGTCACAGGTGGGACAGATAGTCGTTGAGGGAAAGGGTGAGCAGGGAGCCTGGTTTGCCGCACGCTCCTTCCGCTTGATTTCTGCATGCTCGCGGCGACGATACTCAAGGAGCTCAGCGCCCTCCCGAATGCACTTCCTCCACTTAGGGCGGTCTATGGCCAGGGACTCCCAGGTGTCAGTGGGGATGTCGCACTTTATCAGGGAGGCTTTGAGGGTGTCCTTGTAACGGTTCCTCTGTCCACCTTTGGCTCATTTGTCATGGACGAGTTCAGAGTAGAGCGCTTGCTTTGGGAGTCTCGTGTCTGGAATGCGAACTATGTGGCCTGCCCAGCGGAGCTGATCAAGTGTAGTCAGTGCTTCAATGCTGGGGATGTTGGCCACAACCCTCTGAGTGAAGACATTCCTCCTCATCTCTGTCTTAAATAGCCTACCCCTTATCCGGAGACTGTGACCCCTAGTTCTAGACACTCCAGCCAGGGGAAATAACCTCTCAGTATCTACCCTGTCAATCCCCTTCAGAAGGGGATCCCCTTCATGAGGTACCAATCAGAAACTGTTAGGGTAGGGCTGGGGCAGGAAGAGAAAATCAGTCCACAAATCAGAGGGATGAGTTTTCATGTGGACTACTGAGTACAGGGACACTGGTAGTGCGGAACCAGGCTGACGACCCTCCCCCTCAGCATTGAGCAGGTCTTGACCCAGGAGATAAGAATAACTAGAAAAGAGAAGGCTAATGACCTAACAGAGGTCTTTAAAATTATGAAGGAGTTCAATAGGGTAGATGTTGGGAAGATGTTTCCACTTGTGGAGGAATCCAAAACTAGGGGTCATAAATATAAGATAGTTACTAATAAACCCAAGAAGCAATTCAGGAGAAACATCTTTATTCAGAGAGTGGCTTGAATGTGGAACTAGCTACCACATGGAGGAGTTGAGGTGAATAGTTTTGATGCATTTAAGGGGCTACTAGATATGTACATGGGGGAGAATGGAACAAAAGATTATGCCGATAGGGTGAGACGAATTAGGGTGGGAAGAGGTTCATGTGGAGCATAAACACCGGCATGGACCAGTTTGGCTGAATGGCCTGGCCCTATGCTGTCAATTCCATGCAATGTAATTCTATGCATCATCATCATCATCATCATCATCATCATCATCATCATAGGCAGTCCCTTGGAATCGAGGAAGACTTGCTTCCACTCCTAAAGTGAGTTCTTTAGTGGCTGAACAGTCCAACACGAGAGCCACAGACCCTGTCACAGGTGGGACAGATATTCATCGGGGGAAGGTGGGGGGGGGGGGTGGGGGCACTGATTTACCACACGCTCCTTCCGCTGCCTGTGCCTGACCTCTTCACGCTCACGCTGTTGCGAATCGAAAAGCTCACGCCCTCCCGGATGCACTTTCTCCATCTAGGTAACTTACAAGGTGATAATTGTATTGACAAGTATAAAAATGTTGAGTAAGTTGTACTTGTTTTTGAAGTAGATCTTTAGGGCTTGAGAACCCCACTGCAAAGGTGGAGACATCCAGGGAGAGAGGGGGGATTGTCCTTGAACCCTTTCAACTGCCACGTGTTACAAAGATTACCGGCACTTACGAAATCAATTGTGGATAAGACGCTTGGATCTGGTGGGCGTATGTTTTTGTGTACGTATTTAAGTGAGGAACACCCATCGTTCAAGTATATTAAAATTTGCAAGCAATGAGTCTTTGTGTGTGCAGCATATCTTTTCTAAACCAGATACAATGACAAAGCGAGACGTGAGCACATCATCCAGGTTGACATTCCAGCGCTGCACTGAGGGAGGGCCATCTTTCAGATGAGATGTTAAACCAAGATCCCGTCTTCACTTTCAGGTGAACATAAAATATACCACAGCACTATACAAAGAAGAGCAGGGTAGAGATATGTCCATTTGAACATCAGAAACAGACAGTCCAGCTGTGTTATAGTGGGAGGCACTGCATCTCCTCACTGAAGAAGGGAAATCAGAGGTAGAGTTATCAGTAGCCACAGCTTCGAAGCTCTAATGAAGAATTTTGGACTTTTCAATATGGATTTTTAATAGCAGTTTTAAGGAAAACTAAAAGGATGGATTTAGTTAAAAGTATTATCAAAAGGAGAGAATAGAAAAGTATAAGCTTAACCGTTCAATACAGCATGCTGCAGGAAGATGGAGTTAAGATACAGATCAGCCATGATCTAATTGAATGGCAGAACAGGCTCAAGAGGCTGAATGGGGAGCTTGACCAAGCTTGAAAGGCATCATTGCTTCAGACTGTTGAAGGCTAACTGAGACTTGGTGTACTTTCACGGAGATAAAGACAAGGTTAAAGATAAGACAGCTGCCTAGCTAGGTCTTGAAAAACTGTCGTGCACATTAGCAAGCTGCCTTTGCATCAGCCAGAGAGGAAGATTACTGGCGGCTTGTATTATCAGCACCAGAAGGAATAAAACCAGTCATTTTCCAGTGAAAGGAAGAGACAGACCAGGAGCAGAGACCAAGAAGGATGTCAACAGAGAATTAACCTCTCGGTCTCCCAAAGCAGAAGAATTTGACCACTGAGTTGAGTTGCATTGCTGATTAAGGTTTAAGTATCTCTATCTGTAAAACAGTTGTGTTTTAATGTCAATAAAACCAATTGATAGAAAAGTTTAAGCATCGGTTGATTCTTATCTCTGGATTACCTAAAACAGTAAAGAGTTAAAAACCCGACACTCGGATGAAAATAGGTATATATAATAAAGTGGAAGGAAAAATTAAACAATTTTACAGAAAACAAAAAGGAACAGGAGTTGACCATTCAGCCTCTCAAGCCTGTTCAGCCATTCAATTAGATTATGGCTGATCTGTACGTTAACTCCATATACCCATCTTGGTTACCCAATAGCCATTATGGAGACGTGACCAAGGTTGGGAACTAAATATTCCAGGATACTTAACTTTTAGAAGAGATTGGCAAAATGGAAAATGAGGAGGGGTATCCCTGATAATAAAGGATGGGATAAAGACAGTAGAGCGAACGGATCTTCGCTCCGAAAATCAAGCAGTTTGGATGAAGCGAAGAAACAGCAAGGGGCAGAAAACATTGGTGGGAATTGTTTATAGGCCCCCAAACAGGAGTTGTAATGTAGCAAAGTGTATTAAACAGGAAATTAGAGGGGCATGTAACAAGGGTAATACAGAAATCATGGAGGACTTTAATCTACATATAGACTGGGCAAACCAAATTTGCACTAGTAGTGAGGAGGACAAATTTATGGCATATATACAAGATAGTTTTCTCGATCAGTATGTTGAGGAACCAACTAGGGAACAGGCTATTTTAGATCTAGTATTGTGCAATGAGAAAGGGTTAATTAATAACCTTGAAGTAAAGGGGCCTTTAGGGAAGAGTGACCATAATATGATAGAATTTTATATTACGTTTGAAAGAGATTTAGGTAAATCCGAATCTAATATCTTAAATCTAAACAAAGCAAATTACATAGGTATGAGGGTACGGTAGATTGGGAAACTACATTAAAGGGTATGACGGTAGACAAGCAATGGCTAGCATTTAAAGAATACATAATTTACAACAAATATACTTCCTTTAAGGCAGGAAAAACCCCACAGGAAAAGTGGTCCAACACTGGCTAACAAGAGAGGTTGATGATAGTATTGGATCAAAGGAAGAGGCTTCTAACTTTGCCAAAAAGAGTAATACGCCTGATGATTGGGAGGATTTTAGAATTCAGCAAAGGAGGCCCAAGAAATTGATGAGAAAAAGAATGTGAGTAAATAAATTAGCAAGAGACATAAAAACAGATTGTAACTGTTTCTATAGGTATGTAAACAGGAAGAGATTAGTGAAAGTAAATTTGGCTCATTAGAGGCAGTGACAGGAGAAATTATAATGGGCAATAAGAAAATGGCACAGAAATTATACAAATACTTTGTATCTGTCTTCACGGTAGAAGACACAAAAAATATTCCGTTAATAATGGGGAACCAAGGGTCTAGAAAGAATGAGGAACATAAAGAAATCAGTGCAAGTAAAGACACACTGCTCAATTTTCCCCAGTGATTTGCGCCGTTTTTTTGGCTTGTTAAAAAATACAAGTTTCCCCAATCAATGTGAACCAGCATAACTCAGTTAGTATGATTTTTTTAGGTTAGTTTTTTTTTGCAACCTGCCATTTAAGCAAGTTTAGCCAACTCCGATTTACTCCAATTCTTCTTAGGACGGCATATGTGGCCTCTGTGGAAAAACCGTCTGGCGAGTTAAGAAAATCGGTGCACAGTTCCAGGGCCCGGACAGCAGCAGCAGAGAGGAGAGAGAGAGTGGGAGGGAGGGGCGGGGAACCTGTCGGGCATAGTTAGAAGCGGGGACCAGGAGGGAGGAGGCTGTTCGGCCTGGGATAGGTGCGGGGACCGGGACGAGGAGACCATTTGGCCAGGGATAGGTGCAGGGACTGGGACCAGGAGGCCATTTGGCCTGGGATAGGTGCGGGGACCAGGAGGGGGAGGCCATTCGTCCAGGGATAGGTGCGGAAACCATGAGCCATTTGGCCTGGGATAAGAGCAGGGACCGGGACCGGTATCAGGAGGCCACTCGGCCAGGGATAGGTGTGGGGACCGGGAGTGGGGAGGCCATTCGGCTTGGGATACGTGTGTGTGGGGGGGTGGGGCGGTGGGGGAGATAGACTTTTGTCATTACACTTTAATAATTTAATGGTGGTAAGTTGCTGCAATGTGTAATGTGCTTGTGCAGGTTGCTGTGAGCTGGCTATGTGTGTCACTTTCCAGCCTCAGCCCGCATTGTGTCCCTGGTTACCGTGGCAACCCGATCTTTTTGCCGCAGATCTTGGGCTCTACCCCCAAAATTAAACGACAGGCTAGGCGGCGCCGAAATGAAGAATTCAAATGGGGAAACTTGGATGATTTTTTTTTGCCATACTTTGGCCCCCAAAAATCGGGCGTAACTCTTCAAGTACGCCAAAAAACAGCTTTGGGGAAAATTGAGGCCAAGGTACTGGAGAAATTAATGGGACTAAGTGGCAACAAATCCCCTGGACCGGACGACCTGCATCCTAGGGTTTTAAAAGAGGTAACTGCAGAGATAGTGGATGCACTGGTTTTAATCTTCTAGAATTCCCTAGATTCTAGAACAGTCCCCAAGGTAGCAATCAGAGCCCCGCTATTTAAGAAAGGAGGAAGAGGGAAAAAATGGGAACTATAGGCCAGTTAGCCTATCAATAGTAGGCAAAATGCTAGAATCTATTATTAGGGATGTGGTAACAGGGCACTTAGAAAATCATAATATGATTAGGTAGAATCAACATGATTTTATGAAAGGGAACTAGTGTTTGACAAATTTGTTATGAGTTTTTTGAAAAGTAACTAGTAGGATAGATATGGGGGAATCAGTGGACGTAGTGTATTTGGATTTTCAAAAAGCATTCAATAAGGTGACTCTCAAGAGGTTATTACACAAAATTAGGACTCATGGGGTTGGGGGTAATATATTAGAATTGATTGAGGATTGGTTCATGGACAGAAAACAGAGCAGGAATAAACAGGACTTTTTCAGTTTGGCAGGCTGTAACTAGTGGAGTACCGCAAGGATCAGTGCTTGGCCCTCAGCTATTTACAATCTATATCATCAGAGGCAGTCCCGCAAAATCGAGGAAGACTTGCTTCCACTCAAAGTGAGTTCTCAGGTGACTGAACAGTCCAATATGGGAATTACAGTCTCTATCACAGGTGGGACAGACAGTGGTTGAAGGAAAGGGTGGGTGGGGAGTCTGGTTTGCCGCACGCTCCTTCCGCTAACTGCGCTTGATTTCTGCATGCTCTCGGTGACGAGACTCAAGGTGCTCAGTGCCCTCCCGGATGCTCTTCCTCCACTTAGGGCGTTCTTTGGCCAGGTGTCTGTGGGGATGTTACACTTTATCAAGGAGACTTTGAAGGTGTCCTTGAAACATTTCCTCTGCCCACCTGGGGCTCACTTGCCGTTTAGGAGCTCCAAAGAGAGCGCTTGCTTTGGGAATCTTATGTCGGGCATGCGGCCAATGTGCCCACCCATCGCAGCTGGTCGAGTGTGGTCAGTGCTTCAATGCTGGAGATATTGGCCTGATCGAGAACACTGACATTTGTGCGTCTATCCTCCCAGGGGATTTGCAGGATCTTGCGGAGACAGCATTGGTGGTATTTCTCCAGCGATTTGAGGTGTCGACAGTATGTGGTCCATGTTTCTGAGCCATATAGGAGGGCGGGTACCATTACAGCCCTGTAGACCACAAGCTTGGTGCCAGATTTGAGGCCCTGGTCTTCGAACACTCTCTTCCTCAGACGGCCGAAGACTGCTCTGACGCACTGGAGGTGGTGTTGGACCTCGTCGTCGATGTCTGCACTTGCTAATAGTAGGTTTCTGAGGTATGGAAAGTAGTCCACATTGTCCAAGGCCGCGCCGTGGATTTTGATGACTGCGGGGGCAGTGCTGTGGCGGGGTCAGGTTGGTGGAGGACCTTTGTCTTACACATGTTTAGTGTAAGGCCCATGCTTTCATACACCTCAGTGAAGATGTTGATGATGGCTTGGAGTTCAGCCTCTGAATGTATGCAGACACAAGCGTCGTCTGCATACTGTAGCTCGATGACAGAGGATGGGACGGTCTTGGATCTAGCCTGGAGGTGATGAAGGTTGAACTGGTTCTATAGTTTAGTTCCACTCCAGCGGGGGGCTTGTTGAGTGTGAGATGGAGCATTGCAGCGAGGAAGATCGAGAAGAGGGTTGGCACGATGAAGCAGCCCTGCTTGACCTAGGTCCGGACATGGATTGGGTCTGTGGTGGATGCGTTGGTAAGGATCACGGCTTGCATGTCGTCATGGAGTAAGCGGAGGATGGCGACAAACTTTTGCGGGCAGCCAAAACGGAGGAGGATGCTCCATAGTCCCTCGTGGTTAACGGTGTCAAAGGTCTTTGTGAGGTCAAAGAAGACCATGTACAAGGGTTGGTGCTGTTCCCTGCATTTCTCTTGCAGTTGTCGCACCGTTGTACCCCGTAATGGACGGAACCCGCACTGTGACTCTGGGAGGAGCTCTTCAGCCACAGGGAGAAGACGGTTGAGGAGCATTCTAGCGATTATGTTCCCGTTCCCAGTGGTTGATAACAGGGAGATTCCTCTGTAGTTGCCGCAGTCGGACTTGTCCCCTTTTTTAAAAGATAGTCACGATTACGGCCTCTCTGAAATCTCCAGGCATGTTCTCCTCCTTCCAGATGAGAGAGATGCGGTCATGCATTCGTGCCAACAGTGCCTCTCCGCCATACTTTAGTGCCTCAGCGGGGATTCCATCTGCTCCTGATGCCTTGTTGTGCTTGAGCAGGGCTGGGGTTTTGCCAAGATGGTAGCGGGTAGCAGGATGGAGTCAAGGACACTTGTGTCAAAGGCAGAGTCTCGATTATGGAGATCTTCCAAGTGCTCCTTCCAGCGGGCCCCGACTGCCTCGGTGTCCTTGACGAATGTCTCCCCGTTTTTGGCCAGCAGTGGGGTGGGGCCTTGGGTGCTTAGACCTAGGTGGACTTAACCGCGGTGAAGAATCCTTGCACGTCATGGCTGTCGGCCAACTGCTGGATCTCCTGTGCTTTCTCCACCCACCATCTATTCTTTAGACTGTTTTTTTGTTGGACCTCGGCCTTCAGCCATCGATAGAGCTGCTTTGCTGCTCCCGAGTTGGGTTGTTGCTTTAGGTTCAGAAATGCCCTGCGCTTGCGGTTTATTAGCTCCTGGATCTCCTGGTCATTCTCATCAAACCAGTCCTGGTGTTTTCTGGTTGAGTGACCGAGCGCCTTTTCGCAGGCACTGGTTATGGTGGCCTGGAGGGCAAACCAGGCGCTGTGGGCACTCTGCGTCTCGGGGTCATCGAGGGTCGCCATCTTGGCAGTGAGGCGCCGGCTGTATAGGGCTCTCTTAGCGCACCGGCATTGATTTTTCTGCAGCATTGCTTCTGTTGCCATCCTCGCTCTGGGGCGAAATTAATGTTGATGATGGAACGGATTAGACGGTGGTCCTTCCAGCAATCATCAGCTCCTGTCATGGTGCGGGTGATGTGCACATTCTTGCGATCTCTCGCTCGAACAATGACGCAGTCGAGCAGGTGCCAATGTTTGGAGTGAGGGTGTTGCCACGATGCCTTGTATTTGTCCCTCTGACGGAACAAGGTGCAGGTGATAACATGGTCATGTTCTAGGCATTTTGTCAGGAGCAGGGTACCGCTGGAGTTGGTTTTCCCTACTCCCTTCTCTGCCGATCACACCTCCCCAGAGGTCTGTGTCCTTACCGACTCTGGCATTGAAGTCACCAAAGATGATCAGTTTTCGGGGTCTCGGGACAGGGATTGTTCGAGGCTGGAGTAGAATTCCTCTTTGGTCACATCTGTTGCGTCGAGTGTTGGGGCGTACGCACTGATAACTGGCGCACTGGTTCCAGGATAGGGTGAGCCGGAGAATCGTGAGGCGTTCGCTAATTCTGCAGGGAGAGTCTCTGAGGCGGCCGACTAGCTCGTTCATGATGGCAAAACCAACTCCATGGAGGCGGCGTTCTTCTTCTAATTTGCCTCTCCAGAAGGAGGGGTATCCTCCAGCTGGTTCTTTGAGCTAGCCTTCCTCTGCCCGCTGTTTCTCGCTTAGGGCGGCGATGTCGACGTCGAAGCGTCTAAGTTCTCGGCCAATGGTGGCGTTCCGGTCTGTCGCTGTTGGAGTTGTCCATGAGGGTCCTGACGTTCCAGGTCCCGAACTTCATTTTGAAGGGTGGAAGATGCCTGTGTGTGAGTTCTTTTAACATGGGGTGTCCATTACACACCGGCTTAGCAGAGCAAGGTCTTGATCCAGTGGCAAGGGGGTCGAAGCTGACTGGAGACCAGGCACTGCTGTATGAGCTAAGTTGCCTACGGCAGGGTGCGAGCCGTAAGCTCGGCGCTGAGCAGTGCCCTTCGGTGAGGTGGTGAGAAAACCGAGGCCTGGCTGAGGGCAGGCATTGGGATGGTCAGAGGTCCATTTCGTGGAAGGAGGAGAGGTCAGAGGTCACAGCCATTGTGCACATCACGTGCTCGACAGAGACTCCACCGTTGAGTGGGGCCAGCGGCCGGGGGGAGGTCCGGACATCACCGGAGGGACGGAGGCCCGACATCGCCGGAGGGATGAAGGCCCGAAGGGGAGAGAAAGCTTGTGCGCGAGGGCGAGGAGTGAAGGTAGGGCCCAAACCTGTGGTCCAATCTATATTAATGACTTAGATTAAAGTACTGAGTGTAATGTATCCAAGTTTGCTGATGATACGAAGTTAGGTGGGAAAGTAAGCTGTGAGAAGGATGCAAAGAGGCTGCAGAGAGATATAGACAGGTTAATTGAGTGGGCAAGAACATGGAAAATGGAATACAATATGGGGAAGTGTGAAGATATCCACTTTGGTAGGAAAAACAAAAAAGCTGAATATTATTTGGATGGTGAGTGACTGGGAAATGTTTGCACTCAGAGGGACCTGCGTGTACTTATACATGAATCACAGAAAGTTAACATGCAGGTACAGTCAGCAATTAGGAAAGCAAATTGTATGTTAGCTTTTGGTATAAAGGGATTAGAGTACAAGAGTAAAGCAGTCTTACTACAATTGTACAGGACATTGGTGAGACCGCACTTGGGAGTACTGTGTACAGTTCTAGTCTCCTTACCCAAGTAAAGACATGCTTGCCATAGAGGGAGCACAACAAAGGTTCACTAGACTGGTTCCTGGGATGAGGGAATTGCCACGAGGAGAGATTGAGTAGACTAGACCTATATTCCTTAGAGTTTAGAAGAATGAGGTGTGATCTAATTGAAACATATAACATTCTTAAGGGGTTTGACAGGGTTTATGCTGAGAAAATTTTTCCCCTGGCTATGGAATCTAGAACATGAGGTCAGTCACAGAATAAGGGGCCAGCTATTTAGGACTGAGATGAGGAGAAATGTTTTCACTCAAAGGGTTATGAATCTTTCGCGTTCTCTACCCCACAGAGTTGTGGATGCTCAGTCGTTGAGTATATTCAAGACAGAGGTCGATAAATTTTGGGGAACAAAGGGAATTAAGGGAAATGGGGATAGTGCGGGAAGGTGGAGGAGAGGTAAAAGATCAGCCATGATCTTGATGAATGGCGGAGCAGCTTGAAGGGCCTAATGGCCTACTCCAGCTCCTATTTCTTATGTTCTATCAAAAATCTATCATTCGCAGATTTGAAATTTTCAATTGACCCCCAGCCTCAATAGCTTATGGGGTAGAAATTTCCAGATTTCCACCACTTTTTGTGTGATGTGCTTACTGACATCACTCCTGAATGGCCTAATTTTAAGGTTCTGCCCCCTTGTTCTGGATTCCCCTACCAGAGGAAATGGTTTCTCTCTAATCGACCCTATCAACGCCTTTAATCATTTTAAACACTTCAATTAGATCGCTCCTTAATCTTCTATGCTCAAGGGAGTACAAGCCTAGTGTTTGCAACCTGTGCTCTGAATTTAACCCATCACTAACCTCTGGCGCATGACCAAGTATCTGAGGTCCAAGCAGCCCTTGACTGTGACATAGTAATCTCGCAATAACTTGCAGCCATCCTCAAAGGCCTCCACACCAACTTTCAGAACACTAGCGTTCCCCAGCAAGTCGAGTAACGTCTTCGGCAACAGCTCACCATCCCGAGTCATCTGAGGCATGCGGATGAGAAGGCAGAGGCCACTGCAAGTGGCGATCTGAAGGAGAGACACGGGGTTTGGCTTTCCCTTCACAGAAATCTGAAACATTTCAAAGATTTCCAGAGTTAAACTAAAAGTTCAAAACTTTCAGGGAAGAAAATACAGTTTAGAAAAAAAATAATCCACTAAACTCAGCCTGGGCTTCAACTCTTCTAGAGTATCATGAGGACTCCTCAACATTCATCATAGAATGCTTCATATGTCCAAATTATAACAACTTGCATCGATATAGTGCCTTTAATGTAGAAAAGCATCCCAAGGCGCTTCACAGGAGCGTAATCAAACAGAAGTCAACACCGAGCCACAGAGATATTAGAACAGGTGACTAAAAGCTAGGCCAAAGAGGTAGGTTTTAAGGAGCGACTTAAAAGAAGAGTTAAAAGAGTTAAACTTAAGAGTATTCTGGTCACATTACAGGAAAGATGTGATTGCACGAGAGAGAGTACAGAGGAGATTTACGAGGATGCTGCCAGGACTGGAGAATTTTATCGATGAGGAAAGATTGAATAGGCTCAGTCACCTCCTCTAGATCAATCTTTTGTTTCTTCACTTGTCCCCATTACTATCTCATTTCGCCTTGCGCCATCATCTTGTTTGTCATTTAATCTCCCTTCCATCCCATCACAGACCTTCCCTTTTGTTGTTTCCTCTCCTCCCCACTTTCCCTGCCTCTGGACTTGCTTACAACTGGTCACATCTCTAACCTTTTCCACTTCTGATGAAAGGTCATCGACCTGAAACGTTAACTCAGTTGCACTCTCCACAGATGCTGCCTGACCTACTGAGTATTTCCAGCATTCTCTGTTTTTATTTTGAATAGGCTGAGGTGGTTTCCTTTGCAACAAAGGAGGCGGAGGGGAGATTTAATTGAGGTGGATAAAATTATGTTGGGCCTAGATAGAGTGGATAGGAATAATCTATTTCCCCAGCAGAGAGGTAAAAAAATTAATATGGCGTTGAGTTTTAATTTTCAAGGGCTCTAAAACCAGAAGAAACAAATTTAAGATAATTGGCAAAAATTAAGGGTGAGGAGGAGAAATGCAACAAGTTATGATGATCTGGAATGCACTGCCTGAAAGGATGAAGGAATTGAG
The DNA here is from genome assembly GCF_044704955.1 of Pristiophorus japonicus. Lineage (NCBI taxonomy): Eukaryota > Metazoa > Chordata > Chondrichthyes > Pristiophoridae > Pristiophorus > Pristiophorus japonicus. Next base: position 175,068,189 of record NC_091980.1, on the reverse strand, counting down.
TGTAATATCTCCAAGTTTGCAGATGACACTAAGCTAGGTGGCAGAGAGAGCTGTGAGGGGGACACTAAGAGGCTGCAGGGTGACTTGGACAGGTTAGGTGAGTGGGCAAATGCATGGCAGATGCAGTATAATGTGGATAAATGTGAGATTATCCACTTTGGGGGCAAAAATGCGAAGACAGAATATTATCTGAATGGCGGCAGATTAGGAAAAGGGGAGGTGCAATGAGACCTGGGTGTCATGGTTCATCAGTCATTGAAAGTTGGCATGCAGGTACAGCAGGCGGTGAAGAAGGCAAATGGTATGTTGGCCTTCATCGCAAGGGGATTTGAGTATAGGAGCAGGGAGATCTTACTGCAGTTGTACAGGGCCTTGGTGAGGCTCCACCTGGAATATTGTGTTCAGTTTTGATCTCCTAATCTGAGGAAGGACGTTCTTGCTATTGAGGGAGTGCAGCGAATGTTCACCAGACTGATTTCCGGGATGGCAGGACTGACATATGAAGAGAGACTGGATCGACTGAGCCTGTATTCATTGGAGTTTAGAAGGATGAGAGGGGATCTCATAGAAACATATAAAATTCTGACGGGACTGCACAGGTTAGATGCAAGTAGAATGTTCCCGATGTTGGGGAAGTCTAGAACCAGGGGACAGTCTTAGGATAAGGGGTAGGCCATTTAGGACTGAGATGAGGAGAAACTTTTTCACTCAGAGAGTTGCTAACCTGTGGAATTCCCTGCCGCAGAGAATTGTTGATGCCAGTTCATTGGATATATTCAAGAGTGAGTTAGATATGGCCCTTATGGCTAAGGGGATCAAGGGGTATGGAGAGAAAGCAAGAAAGGGTTACTGAGGGAATGATCAGCCATGATCTTATTGAATGGCGGGGCAGGCTCAAAGGGCCGAATGGCCTACTCCTGCACCTATTTTCTATGTTCTATGTTCTATATTCAAGAGGGAGTTAGATATGGCCCTTACGGCTAAGGGGCTCAAAGAATATGGAAAGAAAGCTGGAAAGGGGTACTGAGGGAATGATCAGCCATGATCTTATTGAATGGTGGTGCAGGCTCAAAGGGCCAAATGGCCTACGCCTGTACCTATTTTCTATGTTTCTACGGTGGAAGCAGATTCAATAGTAACTTTAAAAAGGGAGGGGGGGGGTGAGAAGGGAGGGAGGAGGGGAGGTGAGAGAAGGGAGGGAAGAGGGGGGGAGTGAGAGAAGGGAGGGGGGAGGGGGGGAGTGAGAGAAGGGAGGGGGGAGGGGAGGGGGGAGAGAAGGGAGGGAAGGGAAAGGGAGGGAAGGGAAAGGGAGGGAGGGGAAAGGGAGGGAGGGGAAAGGGAGGGAGGGGGAAGGGAGGGAGGGGAAAGGGAGGGAGGGAAAGGGAGGGAGGGAAAGGGAGGGAGGGAAAGGGAGGGAGGGAAAGGGAGGGAGGGAAAGGGAGGGAGGGAAAGGGAGGAGGGAAAGGGAGGGAGGGAAAGGGAGGGAGGGAAAGGGAGGGAGGGAAAGGGAGGGAGGGAAAGGGAGGGAGGGAAAGGGAGGGAGGGAAAGGGAGGGAGGGTAAGGGAGGGAGGGTAAGGGAGGGAGGGAAAGGGAGGGAGGGAAAGGGAGGGAGGGAAAGGGAGGGAGGGAAAGGGAGGGAGGGAAAGGGAGGGAGGGAAAGGGAGGGAGGGAAAGGGAGGGAGGGAAAGGGAGGGAGGGAAAGGGAGGGAGGGAAAGGGAGGGAGGGAAAGGGAGGGAGGGAAGGGAGGGAGGGAAAGGGAGGGAGGGAAAGGGAGGGAGGGAAAGGGAGGGAGGGAAAGGGAGGGAGGGAAAGGGAGGGAGGGAAAGGGAGGGAGGGTAAGGGAGGGAGGGTAAGGGAGGGAGGGTAAGGGAGGGAGGGTAAGGGAGGGAGGGAAAGGGAGGGAGGGAAAGGGAGGGAGGGAAAGGGAGGGAGGGAAAGGGAGGGAGGGAAGGGAGGGAGGGAAAGGGAGGGAGGGGAAAGGGAGGGAGGGAAAGGGAGGGAGGGAAAGGGAGGGAAAGGGAGGGAGGGAGGGAAAGGGAGGGAGGGAGGGAAAGGGAGGGAGGGAGGGAAGGGGAGGGAGGGAGGGAAAGGGAGGGAGGGAGGGAGGGAGGGAGGGAAAGGGAGGGAGGGAGGGAAAGGGAGGGAGGGAGGGAAAGGGGGGAGGGAGGGAAAGGGAGGGAAAGGGAGGGAGGGAGGGAAAGGGAGGGAGGGAGGGAAAGGGAGGGAGGGAGGGAGGGAAAGGGAGGGAGGGAGGGAAAGGGAGGGAGGGAGGAGGGAAAGGGAGGGAGGGAGGGAGGGAGGGAGGGAAAGGAGGGAGGGAGGGAGGGAAAGGGAGGGAGGGAGGGAAAGGGAGGGAGGGAGGAAAAGGAGGGAGGGAGGGAAAGGGAGGGAGGGAGGGAAAGGGAGGGAGGGAGGGAAAGGGAGGAGGGAGGGAAAGGGAGGGAGGGAGGGAAAGAGGGAAAGGGAGGGAGGGAGGGAGGGAGGGAAAGGGAGGGAGGGAGGGAAAGGGAGGGAGGGAGGGAAAGGGAGGGAGGGAGGGAAAGGGAGGGAGGGAGGGAGGAAGGGAGGGGAGGGGAGGGAGGGGAGGGGAGGGAGGAAGGGAGGGAGGGAAAGGGAGGGAGGGAAAGGGAGGGAGGGAAAGGGAGGGAGGGAAAGGGAGGGAGGGAAAGGGAGGGAGGGAAAGGGAGGGAGGGAAAGGGAGGGAGGGAAAGGGAGGGAGGGAGGGAGGGAGAAGGAGGGAGGGAGGAGGGAAAGGGAGGGAGGGAGGGAAAGGGAGGGAGGGAGGGAAAGGGAGGGGAGGGAAAGGGAGGGAGGGAAAGGGGGGGAGGGAAAGGGAGGGAGGGAAAGGAGAAGGAGGAGAAGGGAGAGAGGGAGGGGGGACGGGAGGGGGAGAGAAGGGGGGAAGAGAAGGGGGGAAGAGAAGGGGGGAAGAGCAGGGGGAAGAGAAGGGGGGAAGAGAAGGGGGGAAGAGAAGGGGGGAAGAGAAGGGGGAAGAGAAGGGGGAAGAGAAGGGGGGAAGAGAGGGGGAAGAGAGGGTGAGAAGAGAAGGGGGGAAGAGAAGGGAGAGAAGGGGGAAAGAGAGGGGGGAAGAGAAGGGGGCGGAAGGGAGAGGAGAAGGGAGAGAGAGAGGAGAGAGAGAGAGAGAGAGAGAGAGAGAGAGAGAGAGGGGAGAGAGAGAGAGAGAGAGAGAGAGAGAAGAAGAGAGAGAGAGAGTGAGAGAGAAAGAAAGAAAGGAGAGGAGGCTGAACGGGCTGGGCCCAATACTTTGAGCTTAGACTTACCCGGATTGACAGGTGGTGCGTTCGGGTCCGGGGGGGTCGGGAGCGTGGGTCAGGTCGGGGCGGAGGGGAGGGGGAGTCAGTCGGTCAGGGGGGGGGGGGGTGAGGGTTGATCGGTCGGGGGTGCAGGTGCGGGATCGGGGTGATCGGTCGGGGGGGGGGGAAATCGGTCGGGGAGGGGGATCGGTCGGGGAGAAGGCCGGGTATTGGAGGGGGGGGGGGGGGGGGGAGGTCGGGAGCGGGGGAAGCGGAGGTCGGGTCGGGTCGGGGGGGGGGGGGTCTGGTGGAGCGGGAGTCAAGTCGGGTCGGGTCGGGTCCGAAGGAAGCAGGAGCTGGCCGTGGGAGGAGCCTTATTCACGCAGCCCCAGTGAGGCCATTCGGCCAGGGCTCGGGGCTGCGTGCTTCGGACCCCTCCCACACAGTTTTCGGCGCCTGGAGCTACTGCACATGCGCGGCCACTGTAGCGCGCATGTGCAGAGGTCCCGGCACTGTTTTCAGTGCAGGGACCTGGCTCCGCCCCCTACAGCTCATGCTGCGCCGCTCCGAGCTACAAACGACCTGCAGGGAGCCGGAGAATCTGGAAGTTTTTTTTAGGCACACTTTGTGGCGCGAAAAACGGGCGTCCAGGTCGGGGCTGCGCCGTTCTAGGTGCGGCCCGAAGCTTGGGCCCTAAGAGTTTAAATTAACCTGCTTATCCGTCCAATTCTTTTTACTGTTCCCAATATTTCTGTAGGTATTCAGAGGTACTGACCATGAACAGCTATTGAGCCCGACAGTGTCAGCTTTGGCTCAGTGGGTAGCGCCCTCACCACTGAGTCAGAAGGTTGTGGGTTCAAGTCCCACACCAGATACTCCAACACAAAAATCTAGGCTGACACAAAAATCTATTGCAGTACTGAGATGCCGACTTTCGGAGGAGATGTTAAACCAAGGCCCTGTCTGTTCTCTCAGGTGGATGCAAAGGATCCCATGCCACTATTTCAAAGAAGAGCAGGGAATTATCCCCGATATCCTGACCAATATGAATCCCTCAATCAACAACACTAAAATAATAGTTTTATCTGGTCATTATCACATTGCGTTGTGGGAGCTTGCTGCTGTATGCAAATTGGCTGCTGCGTTTCCCACATTACAACAGTGACTACACTTAAAAATAGTACTTCATTAGTTGTAAAGCGCTTCGAGATGTCCTGAGGTCGTGAAGGGCGCTATCAGTAAAGATACAGTCAGTAACACAGGGTGCGGGGGGGGGAAGAGGTTACTGAGTGACAGTGTGAGGGAGCTAGATTAACATCAGTAAAGATACAGTCAGTAACACAGGGTGCTGGGGGATGAGGTTACTGAGTGACAGTGTGAGGGAGCTAGATTAACATCAGTAAAGATACAGTCAGTAACACAGGGTGCTGGGGGGAGGGGTTACTGAGTGACAGTGTGAGGGAGCTAGATTAACATCAGTAAAGATACAGTCAGTAACACAGGGTGCTGGGGGAGGGGTTACTGAGTGACAGTGTGAGGAGCTGGATTAACATCAGTAGGGATATAGTCAGTAACACAGGGTGCTGGGGGAGGGGTTAATGAGTGACAGTGTAACGGTGCTCAATTCTGCCACCTTCAGTGCTGGTAACAATTAGACTAATTAGTTTCCTACCCCACACGGAAAAGTAGGAGCAGCAGAAAGTGAAACAGATGTTACCAGTAACACTCACCCACTCACAGTCAATTCCTATGAGCGGGTAATGGTCCAATTCCAGCTTCAGCAGTGGCCACGCTTGCTCCCACTCAGCCTCCGACTCCACTACAAGGGCATCTGCCGTCAGTACCTTCCCCACCAGCCGACTGGGATCAATGGGATCCTCTGTGCTGTCCAGTTGGCGAGACTCCTCTCCATCACTGTGAGAGGTGCCCTCTCGCCTCTTCACAGCCTCTCTGTGCTGGCTGGCTAGAGCCTTCCTCCATTTGGGACGTTTGAAGGCCTTCCACAAGTACAGGCAGCCCACGGCCGTACCCAGTAACGTGGCAGCCGTCACTGCGAGGGCCTGTGGCCGGGACATGGTTCAGCAGTCTCGTTGACGATCGATTTGGTCCACACATTACTCGCCAGGAGGAAGAGTGAAATCCGGCTACCTACAAAACAATGCCGGAAGTTGTAGCTCCAAGCATTCCAAGATCA